>NW_016107421.1:3934871-3987093 GCF_001604975.1 Cebus imitator | reverse complement strand
AAAAAAAAAAAAAAAAAAAAAAAACAACCCTCTCTAGCTGCCTGACCCAGGAGTAGCTCACTTATTCATTCATTCAGAAAATAATAAATACAAAGAGATAAAACATGCATGGCTCCTTTATTTACAGAGTTCAGTCAAAAATGGAACAGTGGGACAAACTACTTTTAATTCTTATCCAAGCCATTTGACTGTTGTGGGACTTCCGTATGCAGCCAGAATAGTTGGGCTAGTCATCACCACTGCAGACTCATGGCAACTCCAGACCTGTGTGTCATGCACCAACTAAGTGTTAAAATCCCATCTGGACCTGTAGAACCAATTATCATTGCCTTACTCTTATTGATATGGCTTACAAATGGTTATTGAAATAGAAATTGTAGTTAGAGTTCTACCCACAATGTCCAGCATAATTAGGAAGCTCTCCACCACCACACACACACACAAACAGCAAGAAAAAACAATCCATTCTGGGGAGACAAAGCAACTAACAGTCTGGACTCAAATAATATAGTTGTTAGGACTGTGATATAGAGACTTGAAAATAGTTGAGTAACACGTTTGATACTCTAATAAAAAACCAGACCATGTGTGCAGAGATGAAAATTTTATCAGAAAGATGAAAACTACAAGAAAGGGTTTAATGGAAATGTTATAAATTAAAACCAAAACCAAAACCATGTTAGTGGAAATGAAATAAAGAATGTCTTTGACAGGCTCATTAGTAGACTTGACATAGCTGAGAAATGAATCAGTGAAGCTGAAGATAGGGCCATATAAATTACCCGAGTTGAAACACAAAGAGAAAAATAAAAGAATGAAGAGGGAAAGAAAGATACAGAGAGAGAAAGAAAGAGAGAGAAAGAGAGAATACCTGAGACCAAGACTGATAGAACAATAACATTTTTTAGCATGATTATAATGGAGTCCCAGAAAGAGAAGAAAGAAGGAGAGAAGAAATATTTGGAAAGGTAATAGCCACAAATTTTCCAAGAATAATAAAATACATCTAACCACAGACCAAAGAAGCTTAGAGAATCCCAAGCAGGGTAATTTTCAAGAAAACACATCTAGATATATTGTAATGACATTTCTCAAAAACAAATAGAAATAGAAAGTCAGAGGCAGTCAGACAAAAAAAAGGAAATATACAGAAAAATAAAGATAAAGATTGTGACCAACCTCTCAACAAAAACTATGCAAACCATAAGTCAATGAAGCAATATTTTTAAAGTACTGAAAAAAACACCACTGTTAACCTGGAGCTCCACATCCAGTGAATATTTTTTGTCAAAAATAAAGGTGAAATGAAGACTTTTTCAGAAAAACCAAGTAGAGGGAATTTATTACCCGAAGACCTTAACCAAATGGAACGTTAAAGAGAGCTCTTCAAGCAGAAGGAATATGATACCCAATAGAAACCAGGATCTATCGAAAGAAAAGCTAAGCTTCATAAATAGTAAAAATGAAGAAAAAGCCAATGATACCTACATAAAAGCCCTTAAGCCTGCCCTTGTGTATGCTCTACTGTATACATCTTGTCAGATATCCAGCCAAGACAAGTGATATAAAAGAAGGATACTTGGCCCCAGGAACATATTAAACACTCAAAACTTCCAATTCTTTAGGCCTTTCCTTAGATCACAGAAGATCACAGAAAATCTAGACCATGCACATCAAACGGAACCTCCTTGGAAAAACCTTTTCTATCAAAAATGGTTTCTCTAACCCCCAAAAGCATTTATTTCTGTTGAAAAATTGCTATCAGTATTCAGACTCAGGGCCATAATGATTGTCTCTCAATTTCAGTAATACATTACTGTGATTAAAGGGGCTTTTTAAATTTTCCACCTGAGAAAATTGAGGCCCTCAGATGTAAAGAACTGGGGAGCAGCTGACACAGCACAGGTTTGGAGCCAGCTGAACTTGATTTCCAACACTGACTTGAAGATCTTTGGCTTTCCAAATGTCATTTAACTACTATTGGCTTGTGTTGGAAATAGATGCATGGTGCCACAAAGAAAAAATAGCACTGAGGCAAAGGATTTTTTGGCAACGCAATTTTTACCTTCTGGATGCAGGCAGGGTGCTCTTGCTGGCCATCTTGCCATGAGAGCACAATGAACAAAGGAAAACATACAAATTTATTCCTTACTCATTTGGGGTCGTCCTTACTACTGTGTCTGATTTCGGTTGGCTGAAGCCAGACCTTATAATCTAAACTAAAACCCAGTTGGCTAATAACTTAGAACTATTCTAAACAGGTAAAAGCAATGGAGAGCTGGAACATGCCTGTGAGTACATCCAGCACAGATATTTTGGTTAAAATACAAGGACGTAGAATGTACTACGTGTCTGTAAGCATGGCGTGTTTAATAGCTACATAGGATAGGGCTTAGCAAAGTTATTAGCACACTTATTCTTTATCAAGAAAGAAAACTTTAAAAAGGAACTTTGCTACTTCGCACAGATTGGTTTCTTATCTGTGAAAAGAGCCATACATAGAATACATTCCTAATAAAATAGCTTGGATAATTATAAAAGGTGCTCAATAAAAGATATTAAGGTAAAATTGATAGCAATGATAATATTTTATGGCTCTGTGATCTGTCTTTTTTAGCAAGTGAGAATTTCACTCAATCACTCTGTGCTTCTGAAAATAACTCTTTATAAGGTTATCACGAGGTTAAGTGAGTTAATGATTATGTTTAAAACAGTATTTTACAAAATAGTAAGTGCCTTTCATTATTACTTCAGGAATACAAATTTTAGTGGCAATCTGAATCACAGATTTTGTAGACTGAAAATTTACAAACTGGAAATATACTGTGACAATCTGTCAACAGCTTCGGGACCTTAGATGCTGTTTTGGTAGCTTCCTTTAGTAGCCCTACTATCTTTTATGCTGATCTTAGGAAGGTTCATTTTACTGATAAACCTTACAACCCATATTTTAAACTGTGACAAATGGATTGTGAACAGAGAATTGTCTGCCTCTAAGTACAAAAGAAGAAAGAACTTGAACGTCAGAATGTTGAAAACATGATAAAACAGTCCCTTGAGAATGAAAACAGTAAGAAATGAACAGACGATATAATGTTTGGCTAAGTGAAAGTAAACAAAGTAATTAAACAAGCGCACTCACGCCACACACAGAAAAATACAAAAAAAGAAGGGGAAAAGAAATCTCATTTAGAGGAAAATGATACATTGACTTCTGACTCATTTTTAATGTTCTGATCCTAAAATAAACAAAACACAAAAGAAAGAGAAGGAAAAAATAATGCTTTTGAAATCCCTGTGGCCAAACCAATTTTAGTCTCTATTTTCAGCAGGCTTAATTTAAAACTCAACCATACTGTAAAGAATAGCTAAAACCTGAAGGAAATCCTGTAATTTAAAAACTTAAATGGAAACAAACACCCACCAATAAGTGAGTGTCTCATTTGGTAGAAAACATTTAGTGCAGATTACCAAAATACCCATTCGACGTTTCAGGGCATTTTTACATTTTGTTTTTTGAAACTGAAATGTCTCTGTATATGAGCTATGATGTTATCTTCCTTAGGAAGCAAAATGCCCAAGGTGATTCATACTAGACTAGACAGACATCACCATTGTTCTTCCAATGCTGTGAGATGTGTGTGGGCACTAGAATGACACCAGAAAGAGTCACTCACACCCATGGGCTCTACCTGGAAAAGGTCAAGGGGGCTAGTCCTCAAGAGCCCAGGCTAGGGACAGGCACAGTGGTGGGTCATGCTGTAATCCCAGCACTTTGGGAGGCCGAGGTGGGAGGATCCTTTGAGGTCAGGAATTTGAGATCAGTCTTGGCGATATAACAGGAACCTGTTTCTACAAAAAATAAATAATGGTGTGTACCTGTAGCTAGTTGGGAAGCTGAGGTGGGAGAATCACTTAAGCCCAGGAGTTGGAGGCTTCAGTGAATTATGTTTGTACCACTGCACTGCTGCCCGGGTAACAGAGCAAAGACTCTATCTCTCTTTTTTTTTTCCCCATTTATTTATTTTATTGCATTTTAGGTTTGGGGGTACATGTGAAGAACATGCAAAATTGTTTCATAGGTACACACATGGCAGTGTGATTTGCTGCCTTCCTCCCCATCACTTATATCTGGCATTTCTCCCCTTGCTATCTCTCCCCAGCTCTCCACCCCCCACTGTCCCTCCCCATTTCCCCCCAACTGACCCCAGTGTGTAGTGCTCCCCTCCCTGTGTCCATGTGTTCTCATTGTTCAACACCCGCCTATGACTGAGAACATGCGGTGACAGAAGAGCAGAAGAGCAAAGACTCTATCTCTAAAACAAACAAACAAGAAGAGCCCAGGTTAGAAAGCTGTAGTACCTGGGTTTGCATTTAGCTCCTTCATGCATGCTGGCTAATCTTGGGTAAGTTATTTAAACTCTGTGTGCACAGGTTTCCCTACCTTTAAAATAGTGAGGAAAACAATGACGGCCAGACACGGTGGTTCACGCCTGTAATCCCAGCACTTTGGGAGGCCAAGGTGGGTGGATCACCTGAGGTCTGGAGTTTGAGACCAGCCTGGCCAACATGGTGAAATCCCATCTCTACTAAAAATACAAACATTAGCCAGGAGTAGTGGCAGACTCCTGTAATCCCAGCTACTTGGGAGGCTGAGGCAGGAGAATCACTTGAACCCAGGAGGCAGAGGTTGCAGTTAGGTGAAGTCATGCCACTGCACTCCAACCTGGGCAACAAGAGAGAAACGACGTCAATAAAAAAGAAGACAATGACAATGAGAATGAGAATGGTGGTGGTGATAGCGACATGTACTCCGAGAGCTGCGGTGAAGATTACATGAGTTGGTGTGTGTACATACTTGGAACAATGCTTGTGCATTCTGTATAACTGTTAGTTCTTATTGTTATCAAAACACGTCTAACATTAACATGAATTTGTTGAATGTGTTGTCAGCACAGTAGCAGTGGCTGAGAGTCAAGACTTCCTCTCTCCTGGATTAATCAGAAGTTGGCTTTGGCGGGTCCTGCCTTCATATCTAACTTACAAATCTAATTCACACAAACATCATTAAGATGAAAACTCAAATCCTAACTCCACATAAAAATATATACTGCACACCTCCAAACCAGGTATAACGAAAGGAGTGTGTTCTCCTTCTCACCAAAAATGCTTTCGTATGTGCTCTACTCTTTCTTACAGTACAAACACAATTGTGATGCAAATTAGGCCTTTTAATTCCAAATCCAAATTTATGAGGCAAACCTGGTGAATGTTTTATGAGACGAATGGTTACTATTGGAATAATTAGTCTTTCAGTGTAAGAGCTTAATACACATTGTAAAATTTTTAGAAACTCAAGCAACTCCTGTACTTGCTAATCTTATTTATTAACTATCAAAATGTCTCTGGGCAATACAGCCATATATTCCAAATTAACAACAGGTGATTGTTAAATATATTTCTGTTCCCATTTTCATGTTTTCCCTTAATTGTCTCACACTTCTCTTAATTAAATATGCATTTTGTTAAATAGTGTCTCAACAATATATTTGAGCTGTTCATAGTGAAACGCCATAAATTAATTTTACTTAAAGTATTTTATGGTACCTCTTGCACATACAACAGTTCCTTCCAAAATGTGGTTAGGTTTCTTAAGACACTACTCATTAGAGAATTGTTGATTATGGAGTTACAGACTCTATGTAGAACACTGTGTTGGAAGAAATTTGTTACTGCTAAACCAATGGAAGTCCTACAGACAGAATTTTTTTAGAATTACGATCACTAAAATAGAACAAAAAATACAGCACATCAAAAAAATAAATAAGTAGTAATAGTGGAGATGTATTGAATTAGAAGCCTTTGATACAGCTACATTGATTTCCGCTTAACTTTGATATCAAGCTGTCCACCCAGCATCATAACAATGGCCGAAGAGAGGAAGGAGGAAGGGAGGGAAGGGGTCACTGTTGAAAAGAGAAAACTGCCCTTGGACTTCTCCCCAGAAATCCACAAAGCTGTCCTTAATTTTATTCTAAATGCTCAATTTGTACTTCGATCTGTAGTGACCTCAGGGTTGTCTGGTAAGTTTGAAGGAAACAAGCTTTCCTGAAGCTCTTTCTCTACATTCGAAGGAAGTGGAAAGTGAGCAATCTTTCTTTGAAGGGATTTTGTCCTTGCACGGATGCACCAAACTGCTGCAGTTTTGTCTGAAATTCAAGCTTTATTCATCAAAGACATTGATTTTTCTGCCTCCTCAGTAAGGTTTTAATAGTGATGTTTTCTCCAAGTTTGGATGCAAATAAAAATTATTTGGTGATTCATTGAACTCTCCAGGGTCCTCCTCAGGTAACCCCAGGCCTAGGTAGTTTTTGTAAATTGAGGGATGATGATGAGCAAGATCAAAGCTAATTTTGACTGATTTTTGGTCAGGCTGAAGAAATAGTTTCAACACACTATAGCCTTCACATGTTCTTTGACCAAGTTTCTTCATTTAGAGACTCTCAGAGCACAAAGATTTGACCAATATGTCATGCCAGCAGAGGGGAACTCTCTCCAAGCTTCCTTCCCATCCACTGGCAAACAGCGCCATTAACAGCTGCTTTGAAAGCCAAGGCAGGTCAGGGTCACCCTTGATGACCACCAGCAGGGCCAGGTTGAAAGCAGTGCTTGTGGCAACAGAGTGGCCGAGATTACAGGTGTGCGCCATCGTGCCTGGCTAATTTTTGTATTTTTAGTAGAGATGGGGTTTCACCATGTTGCCCAAGCTGGCCTCGAACTCCTGACTGCAAGTGATCTGCCCACTTCAGCCTCCCAAAGTGCGGGGATTACAGGCATGAGCCACTGTGCTCTGCTGAAAAATTGTCTACTCGGGGCTTGACTTATACCCTTAATGCTCAAAGCAGGTAGTGCCTCAGAAGTGACGGCTGCACCAGCAATTTACATGAAATATACCTTTGTTGCTTCTCTTGTCTACTTTATAAAAATCTTAAAGACCAAATAGGTGAGGATTTAAATAGGTACATTTCACAAGATTTGTAATTTCGTAAATGCTCATTGTTATATACATTTTTTGCAGGAGTTTAATGTCATCTAGAGGGTTTTATTTATTTAAGCAATAGCTTAGAGATCATTAAAGACAGAAGAAAAAGGCACTTTAAGACATCAGAAAGAAAATTTATTTTTGATGTAGTATTAGAGAAAGATTTACTCCTTTGCTGTACTCTGTTTATTAAATCAGGTGCCTACTTCCCTTGTCTCGAGCTCTGCCCAAGATAGATGTTACTCCATTGCCCCTAATCCACTGCCTAGAGCCCTCAGCTTTATGGGGCATCTCACAGATTCCTGTCAGCACTTCACATAATTGGCATTTTCTGAGGGTTGTTGACTATCCACAGCTGGCGTTCTGGCTGAAGATTTAAAACGTACTGTTGAAGGTGTAGCACACATCTACGGAGCCTCTGCTCTATGCCATGCACTGTACTAGAGGTTTACTTTTGGGTGGAATACACCATTGCCAATGCCAATATTAACAGTACATTCTTTCAGTGAACGCGTTAGCAGCAGACCAGGATTCTTTATTTAGAAGCTCTAATAATACAAAGATTTGAGCCCATCTAAAATGCCAGGTTGCATCTAATAAACATCTGGATGCTTTTTTTAGTGGGTCAATGCAACTAAATGCCACTTCGCAGCATTCACTGAGCACTCACACGCCAGGCACATGCGATTCTCACCAAACCCCATGGACAAAGTCCTCTTGCCACCTCTTGACAGATGAAGAGCCTGAGACTGGAGAGGTTCAGTGAATTAGCTGCAGTGTCACAGCTAGGAAGAGGCAAAACTGGCATTTGAACCTGGACCTTCTAACTTCAAAGCCCCTCTCATAATGACCGAAGCCAAAAGGCCTCCTTGAATAAGAGAGAGAGAGAAAGAGAAGAGAGAAACAGAGAGAGAGAGAGAGAGAGAGAGAGAGAGAGAGATAATCATCAGAGATTATAAACATAAGATTTTTTTGTGAAACTGGAAGTGTTTTGATAAAATTGGAAACAAGATTTTCTTCCCTGTCTTCCCTCGGCCGTCCTGCCAGCCATTGCCTAGTGCTGCCTCTATCCTCAAACCACCTCCAATTGATACAGAAGGGAAGTGCTGGGAGGGAAGTGCATGGTTCCTTTAAATGACATGGAAGGGCCGGGCAGCACAGTGGCTCATGCCTGTAATCCCAGCACTTTGAGCAGGCAGATCACCTGCGGTCAGGAGTTAGCCAGCTTGACCAACATGGTGAAACGCTGTCTCTACTAAAAATACACAAATTAGCTGGGTGCGGTGGCTCACACCTGTGATCCCAGCTACTCAGGAAGCCGAGGCAGGAGAATGGCTTGAACCCAGGAGGCGGAAGTTGCAGTGAGCTGAGATTGTGCCACTGCACTCCAGCCTGAGCGACAGAGCTAGACTCCATCTCAAAAAAAAACAAATATAAATATAAATAAATAAATGATGTGGAAGTGGCAAGGGAAGTGCTGGGTAGAGGAGGGTGTGACCCCTGGCTGGGGCTCTACCTGTGTCCTGGACATAGGTGAAGACAGACATTTTTGTTTTCCTGCCCAAATGTTGCATTTCCCAAGACCACCGTGGCTGCCACGCCCCCATCTTGTGCCTGTAAAAACGCCGAGACCCTAGCAGGCAGATATGCAAGTGGCTGGACATGGAGGAGCACACTGACTGGCACCGCCAGGTGGCAGGCCACCGACGGGCAGAATGACGCATTTACCTGGGGTGATCAGAGAAGGGTTGGGTCACCGGGTGGCCCATCTCCAAGGGAAAACTTCTGGCTCCCCCACCTGCTGAGAGCTACTTCCACTCAATAGAGCCTTGCACTCATTGTCCAAGCTCACGTGTGATCCAATTCTTCCAGTACACCAGGAGCAGAAAGCCCTCTATTCTTGTGATAAGGCAGGGGTCTAATTGAGCTGATCAACATAAGCCGCCTACAGACGGCTCAACTATAAAAGCACCCTGTAGCACATGCCCGCTGGGGCTTCAGCTGTAAACATTCATCCCTAGACACTGCGTGGGTTTGGAGCCCCACAACTTGCCCGTCTGTATGCTCCACTAGAGGTCTGAGCAGCGGAGCACTGAAGAAGCTAGTCACACCCTCATCACACGCCCTGCGAGGGGGACGAGGGAACCTTTCCTGTTTCACAGTCATAGCAACGGAAGGAAGGCCCATGTTTTCACTGCTCTCCACCACTTGGAGCTCCCTTGAATCCTCTTCCTACTCTGACTTCTCTCCTCTGTGCCCTTTTGTCTCATTCAGGAGCACTGATCAGCTAATAAGCTGTCCCTCTCAAACAACACGCTCTGTTTCCGCCAGGCTTTTCTGGAGCCGTTGTTCCTTAATCCAAAGGTGTAACTGGAAGTTCAGGTAGCTCCTGAAGTGTGTTGCTTCAGTATGATGTGCATTTTGGTTAGCCTGGCCATTCAGGTTCTCAAGCAATTCATTGTAAAATTGCTTGTCTCAATCACATAAGCTGGCCAGAATAACTGCACATCTCTAGGGACACGGCAGCTCCCTATCTTTTCCCACTGTCTTCTAGGAGCGTTCAGAGGAGAAGATGTATCTTATTTATCACAAGGCTACTAAACTTTTAAGTAGCCAACACTTTGTACAGAAAACACCCGAGATGTCTCCAAGTGAATCTTGGAAAGCGAGGATTTAGGAGGCTCTGTTTGATCCATGAACACTCATGATACTTCTGACTTTCTCTGACCCTATAAATCATACAGCTGTGGTAGATAAGCCAGGCAGCCCTGGGAAAAGCTCTCAAGGTCTTCGTGTGAAGCTTTGAAAGGACTTGGGCAGCACGACTTCCCTTCCTACAGCCGCTGTGTTCCCTGGGCTCTCCCGTTGATATCTGCCACTACAAACAAGTCGAGTTTCCTGGAAATAATGTCAGGTTTCCTGTAAAAGAGGTCTGAAGCAGCGTTCTTCATTGTGTTATCTTTCTATGTGCTGTTTGGTTTTTCTTCTAGGATAACAGAACTTCAAGAGGAAAGGACAGTGAGAAACCGTGACTGAAGAATTACTCCGTGAACAACTCAGGAGGACCAGCTACGATTTCACTCTCGTTCAAAAATGAGAAATGATATTCCCTTCAGCTGCTACCCATAAAATATTTTTGAATGCGTGTACAATGTTCATGCTGTGATGGGTACTCCACCATGAAGGAATTATTGACACATCATGGGTGGCTTTTCACAATTCCCTTGGGCAGAGATTGGGGATTGACTGCTCCATCCCATCATTTTCCACACCGAGAGGCAGTTGGGATATACGTAAAAGCTTTTTCTCTAGTTAGGACCTGTTGCTATAAATCTAGCATCAAGAGTATCACTATTTTCTAAACATTTTGCCAGAAAGCCTTTGGAGTACAATTTTCTGAAGTTTATAAAGCATAACTCAAACCCGTGCCTAGCGAGCATGTTCTGAAAGCATATTTAACTCCTGAATGAGGGAACCAAAGCAGGTTCTCAGGAAGAGACTAGCAGATCTGACCAATGGGGAAAAATGACGAGGAAGTTTAAAACTGCCTTTGCAAAAATTGTAACTGAGGAGATGATGACAGTGAAAGAGATCAGGCCTCATCGACACTATCTTGCTTCTAACTTTTAAGCTGTCCTTGTTTATTCCTGGGCATAGGCTGAACTAATTTAGGAAGGAATTCGTTCATGGTTTAACTCCGAAACAAAACAAAATTGATAATAGTCTTTTCCCGAAAAGACCCCCTTCTTGCCTGGGGACCAGTCTGCCTTTGCGGCGATAAAAAATTAGCTACAGGATTAGAAATTACGGTTTGGGGGTCATGTAGCCTCTGGCCAGAGTCTGTGGATAACATCACTATTGCAAAACCTAAGATCAGTGGTTGAGACATTTGGCAGAACCTGCACTTGAGGGGTCAGCTGACACCACCCAGACCAGGAATCTGGCTCAACCATTTCTGCCATCCTACCCAGAAACAGGAGACAGCAAGGAAACCTCACTGTGACCCCTTATGATTCCATATCCAACCTGACCAATCAGTAATCTCCACTTCTCATGCCCCTACCTGCCAAATTATCTTTAAAAACTCTGATCCCCGAATGCTCAGGGAGACTGATTTGAGTAATAATAAAACTCTGGTCTCCTGCACAGCTGACTTTATGTGACTTACTCTTTCTTCATTGCAAGTCCTCTGTCTTAATAAATTGGCTCTGTCAAGGCAGCAGACAAGGTGAACCCATTGGGCAGTTACAAGCCTGCAAGTTAGAAACAAAACTGGCCATGCCCTGTGGGTCAGAAGTCATCAATTAATTCATAACGTCTGGGCTTAACTATGAAGTTTTCTACTGGACAGAAAATCACGAAGTTTTCTACTAGACAGAAAGAATTTGCAACTTATGCTTCCTCTACGTCGTTTGACTGACATGTCAATTCTAAGTATTAAATCAAACTTTAAATAATTGTTTTAGAGCTCAGGTGCACCTTAGATGGGCTTGTTAGATTGTTAGACACTGTTTAGTGTGACTTTGAAAGAGTGCACCATACTTTTTTCTGCCTTATTTTTCTAAGTTGTGGGTACCCTTTTCTTAACACTTCTTTTCTGTGATTCTATGCAAGGCGGTTGTTGATGAAATGGGAGTTTCTGGATGGGAAGTCCGTGTACTTTGCTGAAACCTCTTTCTACAGTTCTCAGTCTTTCAAGTGGGATTCTGTGACCTGACAGACAGCTGAGCACCATTGGAGATTGGTTTCAATGGTCCTCAATGCGCAGAACGTAAATAGCGATTCCTATCGTCACCCCATAGCATGTGCGGGGCCTTTTGTATGGAGTATATAAAAGTGTTTGCAGGTTTTGGTTTATCTGTCCCCACGTGACATACCTATAGAACAGATATTTTCATCCTAGTTACTTATTGTGAATATTTAATGAGTAGGCTAATGGTTTGGGATTGTTTCTCTATTTTCATGAGTCAAATAATAGACCAAGTTCTTTCAAAGAGAGGATACGTTAACATACCAAAAGAAACTGAAACAAGAGCCTTGAACCCACAATGCCCCCCAGAAGCACCTGCCAACAATGGGGCAGAGTGTCCAGCTGCCCGGCCAGTGTGTGAAGGGGCGGGGCCCTTCCTGTTCACAATGGCTTTGCCCGACAGTTAAAATGCAAATGGAGGGGACACTGATCGCACCAACCTCTCACATCTTGGGTCTAAAAGACGTCCTTTCAGTGCCTTCTGTTCAAATTGCAAATGTCCTTCCTTTGTCCCTCGAGGCCTGGGAGACAATTTTGAATAATTCTTCCCCAGTAAATTGGCTTTACTCTTCCCAACCACAAAAGCATACTCGTTTTAAAAGTGCAAAGGACAAATTGTATTCAAGGGTCTCAAGGCAGGTGAAGGTTCACAGATATTATAAGGGCAGTTCCAGAGCCTCCACCTACGACGGTGTCCTTATAACAAGTGGTCCTTTTCAGAGGCCAGCAACACTCCTCAACTATTTTCCTGTACAGGCCCGAGATTCCCATTAACTTCTTTGCATCAGCTTTGTAAGCACAATTACCCAGAGATTCCCAAGAATTCGGACATTTCCAAGAAATTGCCCAATGGGACAGAGGAGTGATGTCAAATGCGATGGACCATCTTAAAATCAAAACGTGGATAGTTTTTGCTCATTGCTGAGTGTTTCATTTCCACTCTGAGGGGTCTAAGAACGTCACTTCAGGAGATACAATGTCAAGGCCCCTCATCATTGCCCAAGTCATAAGAATCATCCCCCAAATCCCTCCTATTTCTCCAAGGTGGGGTAACCCAGGGCTGGGTAAGCCTGTTAGGTCAGGTCACGGTGGCACATACAGAAGGGGAACTCCAACAGCCAGCCAGTGCCAGGGGACCAGCAGCACTGTGTGCTCATCACCACCCTCAGGGACTTCAATGGTCCTGCCCTGGTGCCTTCTGAGATAGGGACCACTGAGCTTTGTGGCCAAGGCCCTTCCAGGAAATTCAGAAGGAGGTTGGCTTCAGTGGAAAAATAGTCTGTGACTCAGAAGACATTTATTCAGTGAGGTGCAAGCTGACAACATGTTTCTTTGCTCTGTACGCTGGAATTAAGGAGGTGAATTAAGGTCAATAAGGAGGTGATGCTGAACAGAAAATAGCAATTGTTCAACGTTATTGTCTCCCTGCTTTATTAGAGACACTTTTTTTTTTTTCATCAAACTCAACCTGTTTATTAAATGCCAAGGGTCCATGTGGGCGCTGCCCCCTGCGGCCCCTTCCGCCGAGGCCAGTGCTTGGTGGGGCTCCCAGGAGTCACAGTCCCCTGCGGCCTGGGGCTGGTCCCCCCTGCCTCTCCGGGGGCATGCAAAGCGTCTGCGGCTGTAGTGTGGGCGCTCACTTCACATGCTCAGCAGCGTGCGAGGAGCAGTGATACTTTTTATATGCGATGAAGGTGGACAGGCTGCTGAACTTGATGTTGCAGAGGCGACAGCACCGGTGGTTGCCGTTGGGCAGGGGCGCCGGCGCGCCCTCGCTGGGAGTCTGCACGCCCTTGTCCGAGTAGGAGGGGTCGCCGGCTGGGGCGGCAGACCGTATTCTTTTCTGATGACTGCTTCTTTGGAAATGTGACAGCTTGGATTTTCAGGGCAAGAAACTCATGTTTCTTGGCCTGCTGAACAAAATCACAGAAGGCCCAGACCTGGGGACCTGTCTGCAACCTAAAGTTGCTTGTAAAAAGAAATAATTAGAACAGAAAAGTGCTTTGTCAATGTTTAACCATCTAACTGATCCTAAACGATCCTAAGCCCTTCCCTAGGCAGGAGAGATCACAGGAATTTTATTACTTACGCTCTCAGGGTAATGAGGCTTTGGTCCTGCTCAACCACAGCCTCCTGTGGTCAGGTCGAGGCCCTCGCCTCATTGCTTCTCACCTGCCACTCCCTCAGCCGCAGTCCTGCCCCGGGGAGGAGGAGCTGAATGGGATGGGCTGCTGTCTGGTTTTGCACTGTGTACATGCCTTGCCAGGGTGGTGGCCTGCTTTCTGCTCTAGGTCTCATGAGTGTTCCATGAACTCACATCCATCAATCTCTGGTCATCAAGACTCAAGCAAGCCCCTCGAGTTGGCTGAGATTGGGGGACTGACCTCATGTCATCCCTCATTTTCCACATTACTGCCACCTAATTTCAGCCCCCATGATCAGATGGGTGAGAAATAGCCTGTCTTCAGTTTCTTCACATTAGTCTGACTGACTCCACAGGTCACACCCATCAGGCAGGAGAGAACTGAGCCTCATGGCTACCGGCCCTTCCCCATCTTCCAAGGCTTCCTGTTGCTCCCTCAGGAGAAGGGTCTCGGACATTCCTGCATTATGTGTGTGGTCTGGCAGATTTCTGCCCTTTGCTCCTGTGGAGCTGGGAGCCTTGAACGAGATAGAGTGTCTCATGGTGGGGCCTCAGCCTTTTAAATATATTCAAGAGCCCTGAGGAGACCTGGCGTCCTCCTGGGAATGCAGACAGGGAGTGAGACACAGGTAACCCCTACCCACATGCTCCATGGACCTCAGATCTGTTCCCAGTTCAAGAAAAACAACTGCACTCCCGTTTCACCTCTCTCACTCTGGGATACTTTGCACTACCTTTTCAATGGGCTTAAAAGAATGGAGGAAAAAACTGTCTTCAGACAACTTTAAACAGTTTTAAAATGGAAAATTTACTTGCAGGACTTCCTAGACGTTAGAAGAAAGTTCTAGGTAGCTCCAGGTAGCTAGAAAGTAGGAAGAGCCCACCTCTTCTTGGAATGGGGACGAACACACATGAACCCTTATCTCATGAAATCCAATAGTCAGCTGCATCATGCTGTGTGTGAGTGAGAAGACCCCAGAATGAGGCTACCTGGGTGAGCCTATGCCTAGTGCTCTCAGGATCTCCCCTCTTCCCATCTATCCCTGCTCTGCCCTGTATCATGGGGGTCTGGCCTCTGCAGGCTATGGGCCCAGGTTCATGTGTCTCTGGCGCCTGACTCGGCTGGGCCAATCAGAAGCCTGATGGGACATGGGTGTGTACAGGAGACTGGCTAGGCTCCTTGTCTCTCTTTGTTGGGCTGTCTTGACTGGAGTGTCCTTCCTTCTACAAGCCAGCTCCTGCCACAAAGACCCACCCTGGTGCCAGCTTCCCTCCAGTGAGTCTGATTTCTGGGCTGTGGTAACTGTCTCCTTCCTTGTGCCTCTGAGAGGTGGTAGACCCTTCCTGATGCTGTGGACACCAGGGTTGCCTCAATGTCCCTCTTCCGACTTCTTGGTTCTTCTACCAGCTAGGAAGTCCCTGTAATTAAATTCTCTCTCTCTTTGAAAACTTAAGATGACAGTTTACCCTCACTGGATCCTGACTCAGCCACCTACAACTGTGTGGTTGTGGTCAAGCCTCTTCCTCCTTCTAGGCCTGTTTCCTCATCTGGAAGACGGGGCAATAATGGGTTCTTCCTTACAGAACTCACCCCGGGGTGAGTTAAATAAGATAACACTCAGAATTTGTTACTTGGAACTCATATAGTAAGTGGTAGTTCTTGGAGTCTGTACCAGACGGTCCTGAGCTGTGGGCTGAGTATGACCTTCGATGACGCCTGTTCAGTGGATTCTACAACCACCAATCACAGAGTGAGGAAGTTGTTTACTTTACAGGTGTTTTTTTTTTCCCCCCTCTATTCTTCTAGATACAATAAAAGCTGTGGTCTGTTCCTAGTATGTCTTTAGAACTTGGAGTCTCCATGGCCAAGGGAGAAAGAGCAGGTTTCAGACTGAGAAAGCAGAGCCCAACTGTGTCATTCTGTTTACATGGAATTTGCTTTTACAGCCAAATTCTACTGATGGCAAATGATACAGTTTTCCATTTCTGGAGGTGATAAAAGTTCTTTTAATAATAAATTCATTTAAGTTTTTTTTAAAAAAGATCAACTTGGAAAAACAGAAGTAAGAGTGCAGTTGGGTGGAGCTCCATGACCTGAGCTTGAAAGCCCTTTCCTGCAGACATGCTCTGGGGCTGGGGGATGAATCAGGACACAGAACAACAAAGACAGTTTCTGCCTTCAAGGAGAGCACGGTTCTCAGCCAAGTTCAACAGGAATAATATGACAGAACATAATTAAATAGCAAGTAATTTGTTACAGATGCAAATTCTGCAAAAGTTCAAAGACGTGTGGGCCAAAGGGGTCGGGAGAAGGCGGGATGGAGGAGGCGACTTAACGGGAGGGACCCTGGGTGGTGGACACAGGTGCAGAGGAATGGGGACCTGGGTTAGGGGAGCTAAGGAAGGTGAGTGCGATGGTGTGCCAAAAATGGGTTTTGAGTTTCTGGGGTAGAGATCCAGGTTGGTGTCGGGCGTGCTGGGAAGGAAAACAATGACAAGTGGAGGGCAGGAAACGCAGGGTTCTGCGTCATTAAGCGTCCGTTTCTTGAGAGGCTGTAGTCCTCAAAGAATCATTTTTGGCTGTGGTGTGCAGGCAGGGTCTGTGGCTGAACCTCTGCAGAAGGAGGACAGGCCAGCTGGGAAGCTGGGAGGCTGATGCTGTCACCCTGGTGTGACCCTGTCCCTGAGGAGACAGAGCCAGGTAAGGGGCCAGGCGAGCAGGGCTGAGGGCAACAGCGCCATCAGTCAGGGCACTCATGGGTTAAAGCCTCATCTGGGGACACAGTGAGGAGCTAACCCGGGAAGGAAGAGGCTACATAGTTCATATCAGATCATGCACATGCATGCATGCGCGCGCGCGCGCGCGCACACACACACACACACACACACACACACACACACACACACACGCTCTTCCTACAGTTCCTCACCAGGAAAGGAGGTCATAGCTGAGTTGAAGAAAGCGAGGCAGGAGTGTTTACCTTGCAGGGAACATTTGTGTGGAGGGGTCTCTCCCAAGGATGCCCATATCAGGCCAAAGGCTGTGTCTGTGGGATCCCTCATCCATCTGATCTCCTATCCACAGGAGCTTTGCTCGTCCCCACAGAGACACGTTTGCATCTAGAGGGAGAATTGTGAGTAAAAGCAATGACTGCGTTTTCCACATGTGGACTCCCCCATGGAAAAGTGGGGAGCCTGAGCCAGGCACAGGATTCGAAATGAAGGTGAGCCACAGGACCATCACACGCTCAGGCTGCCCTCAACAGAGAAATAGGTGAAGGAGACTGTTCCTCTTTCCACGACTAACAAGAATCCTATCTTAATGAGAACTGCTTCTCTTTGTGTGTGTGTGAGACAGTCTCACTGCGATGTCCAGGCTGGAGTGCAATGGCACGATCTCGGCTCACTGCAACCTTGGCTTTGCTTCCCAGGTTCAAGCTATTTTCCTGCCTCAGCCTCCCAAGTAGCTGGCATTCCAGGTGCACACCACCATGGCTGGCTAATTTTTGCATTTTTAGTCGATACAGGGGTTTCACCATATTGGCCAGGCTTGTCTCTAACTCCGTCTCAAGTGATCCACCCACCTCGGCCTCCCGAAATACTGGACTTACAGGCGTGAGCCATTGCACCCGGCCTGTTTCCTTTTTTAATTTTAAATTTGGTAGTCAGAATTTTATATGTTGCTGCTGGAGGTGGTAGTTCTTGGAGACATGAAAAAATTGGAAGAATCATGTAAAATCTCTCCCTGCCCTGCCTGCTGTCGCTTGCCATCTATCAGGGGCACCGATCTTCAGTGGTGGCTGTAACTTCATGGCCGACGCTCCTCAGTGAGGCCACACACGTGCAGTGCAGTTGCACCGTGCAACACAAATGTGCAACATTTACCCAACAAATTCACCTCTTCTCCAGAAACTATAAACTGTAAACATTGAAAGGAATGCTGGGACCTCCAAAATCTGCAATTGCATTTCTCGTAAATGGCAACTCATTGTCATCCTGCAGACATGGATTAAACCACAGGACGGGGTCTGAACTGGGAGCACTTGCAAGTTAACAGCAACAACACCCACCACAGCAGAATCACCCCGGTCGCAGGGAGCAAGGAGCAAAAACATGGCCCAGAAACAGCTTCCCCAGACGTTTGATAAAGGACATTTAAATGAGACATTCACCATCTGGTTAATAACACAGCACTGAGTGGGACTTAGTAACAATATCCCAAGACGTAAGCTCTTAAAATCCGTTCTTTTCCCTGAGCATAAAACTGCTTCTCCATCTGCCCTATGAAAACAGGCGATAAATAAACGTTTGTTCAACCTCATCCCTGTCAAAGTCATTGGTCTTTAGAAAAAAAAATACACACACACACACACACAGTTTATATATATACATATAAAGTGTCTTCACTGTGGGCTCAACAGAGCTATCTGCAGCACGTGCGATGATCAGCCTTTGCCGCAGCGCACAGGAGACAGGAAGTCAGAGCTGCCCATGAATCCCCACCTTGTTAATTTTATCAGAGCCACAGATAATCTGAAAACAGGAAAGATGCTATAAATGGTGGTTCTGTTTGTGGATCCATCTTGCAGCTGGTGTGACCAGTAACTACCCAGCCAGAGGGCAAGAGAGGGAAGGGCTTGAGATGTCTCTAAATTCCTCTTTTCCTTTGCATTCTAAGTCCTCATCCTGCTGGGCTTGCAGCCTGCCTTGGGGTCCTTCAGCCCCTCCATCCACCCTGTAGGCCAAGTGGTGCTGAACCTTTCACTGTGGGCTTGTGGTCACTCTGGGGCCACTACACATCCAGGATCTGCAGCCTTGAGAGGGTCCTCAACATGGCTCACCCACCCCTCACCCACCCTTCCCGCTCCACACAGGCCCTTGCACCGATGGCTCAGAGTGGACAAGCAAGGTGACGTGGAACGTGCAGTGAGGTGTGTGAGCAGAGCCCTGCGCCCAGCATGAAACATGAATGAGGAAGGGGAAGGGGACTCATGCAGTCACCCTGAGATGACAGATGGTTTTGGGCAAACAGGGCCAGTGGTCACTCCCTGTGTAAGCGCTGGCAATTACTGTGATCATCTGCACGGTCATTCCCTCAAATCTCCTGCCCATGCCTGCCCCATCCTGCTGCGCACTGAGCACGATCTTCACCTCCTGGGGGAAACAGAAGCTGGGGCTGGAGGGGCTCCACACCTGCCTGCGGCTGCCAGCACCCCCTGCTCCCTGTGTGAGGGGTTCCTCCCACCCGCATGCCCTGCTCTGCTCTCCAGCTGCCACCAGCACCTCGTGCAGGTCCCCGTGGCCCAGTCTAGGACAGATTGGGAGACAAACGGGCATCAGCCACTCACGGGGGGGGAGCCTTGGGCCGTGACTTAGCTTCTGCTAGTGACTGCTCCCCGAATTGCACAGGAAGGATAACGGTGGGAGCTGCCTCATCGCGGTGGGGACGGATTTCAAGTATTTGGAGGAGCGTGTGGCTGTAGTGAATGCTCAATAAACACGAGCTGTCAGCCCTACCATCTCTTCCCTGGGAGCATCTCTGGGTTCTGACTTGTCCCCCGCGTACCTGGCTGATGGTATTTTATTTCCTCCTCTCCACTGCTCTATGCTCTAAGTACAGCTAATTATCTAAGAAACGGTGCAGAGTAGCTCCTCCACTCCTGACTCTGGGCTTGGTGCTTGGGATAAAATCGGGGCTGATTCATCTACAGTTCCTGACCTTGGGGCTGTACATATGGCAAAGGAACAGATGGGCAGTGGGTAGGCAGGCATCTAACCTCATAAGAGGGAACATGCGGGATGGTGAGCCCAGAGAGGGCTTCCGAGGGCGAGGTGATCAACTGCAAGGCAAAGAGAAGAAGCAAAACCCTTCTAGGAAGATTCAGAAAGGATTCCAGCAAATGCATGGAAGCCGAATGGGAAGGATCCCGGCCCACTCAAGGATAGAGGGGGCAAGCCTGAGTGAGCGTGTGGGAGCAGGGAGGAAAGCAGCCCTCTGTGTCTTCACTGGGGGCTTCGACAGCTGCAGGGTGTCTGGAGGTGGACACAGAGGAGCACCAAGGCCCACCTCAGTGGAATGTGCCGTGTCATGCTGGGGAGGTGGCTGAAGGGCAGCTGCTGTGCGGCTGGAAGGAAGGCGGCCACACTCTGAACCAGCCAGTCTTGGACAAAAGCACCAGAGACATGGCCATCTGGAGCCAATCTTAGGGAGGGTGGGAGCACGAGAATGCATGGCCGGGTTCCCATTTGTCATCAACCCCAGGGCTTGATCTGACCTAGAAAAATAAAGGGAGTAGCACGTCTCACTCCCATGTCATGGCACACACTCTGACCCAGCTCCTCTCCAATCACCTGATGTGGTCACCTGTGGTCACTCTACCCCATCCCTGGGTTTCTTCCTCCAAGTGGCTCCCCAAGTCCTGCCAATCTTATGAAGCCACCTCCAGTTCACCTCTTTTACAAAGTCTTCTTGGCCCTTATAGCCACACTGGCTTCTCTAGTCCTTGAGACTGTGGTTCACACCATGTTAACATTAACCCTGAAACACACCATCTCCATCTGCAGGTATCCAGCGTGTGTGTTCTCATTCCTACCGAGAGTGTAACCACAGATGGGGCCTCAGACAGGAACTCAAAAAATGTGGGTCTAATTTTCAAAGTGTAATCCAGAGGGTAATAATCCACTATATACTTTTATGGACAGAAGAGAACTGTCTGCAAAACACTGATAATTATTTTAAGCTGCATTCATTCGTTCATAAGCTCATTCATTTATTCATTCCGCAAGTATTTTTTACACATCTATTATGCGCCAGTCATCACAAGTAAGATGTTTTTGATAAGTTTTGGGGCTTTTGTAAAGTGGATGGTATTTTGAAGCACTGTCCTTTGTATCTAATTTCTTAGTACCCTCAGCCTACACATCTAAGCCAGCCAAAGCACTGTGACTGACCAGGGGGCCTGCCCAGGCATGGCACAGAACATGGCACGGTCTGGGCTGCACGGCTGCCAGCTTGCCACAAAGCAGCTCCCACCGGGCTGCTCACTTCAGAGCTTTGAGGACATTTTGTTCATTTGTTTTGAGACGGAGCCTTGCTCTGTTGTCCAGGCTGGAGTGCAAAGTTCATATCTTGGCTCACTGCAACCTCCATCTCCCAGGCTCAAATGATTCTCCTGCCTCAGCCTCCTGAGTAGCTGGGATTACAGGCACACACCACCATGCCAAGCTAATTTTTGTGAGACAAAATACACCATGTTGGTCAGGTTGGTCTTAAACTCCTGACCTCAGGTGATCCACCCACCTCGGCCTCCCAAAGTGCTGGGATTACAGGCATGAGACACTGTGCCTGGCCAGGGCTTTAGGATGTTAAGGCAGGAATCAGGGAAGTCAGGCCTGGAGTCATCTCCATTCTAAAAGGAAACATCAGGATTCAGAAAAATCTTAGGAAATCCTTAAAATAAACAGGCTCCATCCTGATTTTCAAATGCAACCCTCCTTCTGAATAAAACATTTCTTCCCCTTGTCCCTCCGCCCCACCTCCCCACCTCCCCACCATCTTCCTAAACAATTTTCCTCCTCCGCATTCTATGTAATCGTAAAATGCCTGTGTTGGCCCTGGGCTTCCCCGTCATGCAAGCAACTCCCCACTGGCTTCGGCCTCACGTAAATATTTAATATTCTTTGTTTAGGATCTGCCATTGTGTATCCTACAGTCATTCAGAGTATGTGCTGATTAATGTGTAGCTTGTCAATAGTGCCTGTGCCAAAGGGTAACTTTGGGTCCTAAAAGATCCAGCCCCTTTCATACACTTCACTTTTGTTTTGCTTGTAATAGATTTTTACTGTAAAAAATACAAAAACTGTAGACAAGCAAAGAAAACTGTTACCTACAGTCCCAATGGTCTAGAGCCAATCACTGTTAGGGAAACTCTGGAAGACGATTCAATAGAATGCAGTGGTCCAAAATGCAGTTCTTTTTTTTTTTTTTTTTTTGAGATGGAGTCTCACTCTGTCACCCAGGCTAAAGTGCAGTGGCGTGATTTTGGCTCACTACAACCTCTGCCTCCTGGGTTCAAGTGATTCTCCTGCCTCAGCCTATGGAGTAGCTGGGACTACAAGCGTGTGCCACAATGTCCAACTAATTTTTGTATTTTTAGTAGAGACAGAGTTTCACCATGTTAGCCAGGCTGGTCTTGAACTCCTTATCTCAGGTGACCCACTGGCCTCAGCCTCCCAAATTGCTGGGATTATAGGTATGAGCCAATGTGCCAAGCCACAAAATACAGTTCTTACACGGGAAGAAACATGCCAGCCAGCTCATGCCAGCTCATATGACTTAGCGCATGTGCTCCTCTTTTAACCAGGAGTCATAACCCTCCTCTCATGAAATTCTTGATCCTATTTGCTGAATCCCTGGAATAAATACCTAAAGGGGGGAATTCGGGGTCCGGATGTATGCCATTTTAAATGGATTTTGCTGCAAATGGTCAAATTGTCCTCCAGGAGCGTATTCCAATTAATACCCTTGTCAGCTGTGAGCCTTCTGATTTTCTTCTATTCGCCTCATACTCGGTGCATCCTCCATGGCCTTTCCAGGCAGACGTAAGAAATGATGTCATATTATTCCCATTTTCCCTCTTTTCTGTTAAATGCCAGTTTATGTCTGGAGAAGACTTTTCTAAGGCAAATCCATGTAAAGACAGGGTCAAGTTAACAATCAGCAGAAAGGGCAGTGGCTCTTTCATGAGTTTAGGAACACACATGACAGACCGTGCGCCAGATTCCAGGCACGACCCTCTCCTTGCCCCCAAAACTTAAGACATCAGTGATGAGCTTAGACTAACAGACGAGGGCTGAGTGTTTTCTGCACAGGGCATTTTGCAAAGCCATTTATTTCTGTTCCAAAATTATGAATTAAAAATGAAAACCACGACCAGTTTGTTGATTGGAGCAGTCTTGATGGGGTGCCCACTCTGTTCCGGGTGCTTTTCTATCAACTTTACAGTCTAATTGGGGTGGAAGGGTGAGACGCAAGTAAGCAAATCAACAAACATGAAAATACAAACACCATGCCATGAAAAGTACTGGGGTAGCTGGAACTGGGGATGTTTGTTTTCTTGTCAGGCAAATGGTGGTTTTTAATGAATTTATTCAGCTGATGAGTGAACTCAGGAAATATTTACAGAACATCTATTTATGTTCCAGGAACAAAAATGAACAAGACTTGGCCTCTTACCTAAGAAGAGCTCTAATCTGAGGTGTGGAGAATGGGGAGAAAGTAGAAACCGAAGAAGTGCTTTTGCATCTCTTACTAAGCAGTAACTTTTGCCAGGCTGCTCCCTCAGGGTCCCACACTCCCATCCTCTAATGACTGTGTGGCCACCAGGGTAGACAGTCTCCACTTTGCAAAGAAAGCTGGGGCTCCTGGGAGGTGAGCCTAGCCCAGGGTCACCATGTTGGTAAATCACCCAGCTGGTGTACACGCAAGACCTTCTGATGCCAAAGCTTGTGTTCTGGCCATTACCCCCTCCCACTTGGAATGGAGTGAAGAACTGGGAGAAGAAAAGGCATTGTGGAGGGGGAGGGAGAGGTGAGGCAGCCATTCGGTTGATTGCACAAACTGAATCTGATATTCAAGACTGTCTGCATCAGACCAAAACAACCCACCAATGTATCCCAGGCCAACAGTCCACCGTGTCCTGGGGAAATAGCCATTAAATCCATGATCTGGTGTTGAGTGCTCAAGCCTGGCCCCATGCTTGCATGCTTTGCTTTTTTTTTTTTTTTTTTTTTTTTTTTTTTTTTCATTTTCATCTGGCTCTGCAGATGCTTGGGGTGACTGGGCTTCAGGTCGGCACCTCTGGAGCAGACCTAACAGCTCGGCGCATCTTCTGCACAGCACAAAGGTCTGATTTATTAATGATGCTCTCCCCTGCGAGAACAGAAACAAGCACACTTTGGAAGGCAAAGACCAATGCTGCTGCTGAAATGATGACGCCTGTAGAAAAGAAGTTGAAGCCAGAGAGTGAGAGAGCAGAAACATGCAGTTTTGAAATCCTGAACAGAAAATCCTTATTTACGGCAAGTCTCTCAGCCTGATGCCAAATGGATTTTCCTCTAGATGTGCTGGGATCGATGTCAGCTTCTGTCTCAACTGCCCCCTGAGTATGCCAAGGCTCTTTTCTTTTTCTGTTGGCAAGTTTATCTGGAGACCACACATGCTTCTCGTAGGCCCCTAGAGCAGTGCCCTGGGATTTCCAGGTCGGTCCGAAGTTACTGATGAAGATGACAGGCAGATAAACAGCAGGTTGCACCGCTTGCTAGCATCTCTCTGTGTCTGGTCTTCATAAGAGAGTGGGGATGAGGGAGGGAGGGAGGGAGGGAAGTGGAGCAGAGAAGTGAGGAGGGAGCAGCAGAAAGAAGGGGGGTGGGGAAGAGATGTCCTCCAAAGAGTGGTGGCTTCAACCAGGGCTTAACCACCTTTCACATGGGGCAAACAGTTCCACGTTCACCGGTTTTGAGCAGATAGATTCTTGAACAGTGCTTGTTTTCTCTACCACTTTATCCACAAAGAAGGCCACCCTCAAATTCAAGCTCTCCTCCAAGCAACTATTGAAGCATCCACTTGATGAGGGGGTGACACGTGCAATTTATGACTTGTTATCATGTTCGGCTGAGGAAGTACTGTGGCCTTTGCTTTGTTTGAAGGAAATTAAGTGAAATCAGCTGGCCCACAGACACTGTGTCAATGGCATCCGAGATGTGAGCACCACAGGGACCAGGAATGAACCTCAGCCCTCCCATCACTCTCCCAGCAGAAAAAATGGGCTTGGGTGTTCACAGAACAGGCAGAGTGTGTTCTGGGCACCTCTAGGGACCAAGCAGGTCCTGTGGCCTCTCCCTCTTGTCCCCCTCCACGAGCCCTCAGCCTGGCCGGCAGCATTCCTTGTGATGTTGAAGAGCTTGACCTCACTCAGCAAGCTTGCCGCTGATTCATGGGAAGAAATCAGGTGATAAACTATGTATACTTGCGGGGGTTTTATTTCAAAAGGGCTCTGTAACGTAAAATGACGACTATATTAATTTCGGGTTGGTACAGTTTCAATATGCTTATGGACAAAGACTAGAAGGAAACAACACAAAAACCTTCTCACGTTGGGGGTGAGGAGCTGACTGTGCAATTCTGTCACTTTGTACTGAAGGTCTATTAGACCTGAGCAAAGGGTTAGGGATTCAAGCAGGGCAGCTTACCATCTAGTAGACAGCACATCCTCATCCTGTATGGATGATCCCACAGATAACTGTGCAGCTACCCATGGTGACGCACTATAGTAGTTCGTTTGCATTGCAATAGAAGAATACCTGAGATTGTGTAATTTATGAAGAAAAGAGATTTACTTGGCTCATGGCTTTGTAGGCTGTATAGGAAGCATGGCACCAGCGTCTGCTCCTGGGGGGGCCTCAGGAAGCTTCTAATCATGGTGCAAGGTGAAGGAGGAGCCAGCATATCACTTGGCCAAAGCAGGATCAAGAGAGAGAGGGAGGTGCCAGCCTCCTGTGAACTCAGGGTGAGACCTCATTTATCACCACGGCGATGGCCCAAGCCCTTCATGAGGGATCTGCCCCCATGATCCAACACCTCCTACCAGGCCCCACCTCCAACATTGGGGGGCACATTTCAGCACATTTCACCTCCAACATTGGAGGGGACAAAGAGCCAAGCCATACTGCAGCAGCAGGAAAGGAAGTCCTGGTTCCTGTGAGTGCACCCGGAACCATTCTTTAGCCTGCGTGGGTGAGAGTGAAGAGCACCTCCTCCTGGAGGCAGTGACACTGGAGGTGAAGTTTGAGGGAGGTGCCAGGGCAGGAGGAGGAAGCTGGAGTGTTCTGTGAGCTGAGGAAGAGCCACGGTGTCCCAGCTGAGGCAGAGTGAGGGACTGCACTTGGGGAGATGGCTGGAGGCACCATCTGGCCTGGAAGTCTGGTCTTATTCTAAGGCAAAGCAGAACCACAGAAGGCTTTGCTCATTTGTTTGCTAACAGATTTTATTTTTTGCAACAGTTTAGGTTCAAGGCCATATTGGGCAGAAAGTACAGAGATTTCTTTTTACCCCATCCCCCTACACACACACACACACACAAAACATCTCCCCTGCTATCAAAATCCCCCCAGAGTGGAACACTTGTTACGATCAACGAACCTACATTCATGCCTTACTATCACCGCGGTCCACACTGCACACTGGGGCTCCTTCTTGGTGGCATACTTTCTACGAGTTTGGACAAATGCAGGACGGCAGGTGTCTACCATTATAGCATCCTACAGAATACTTCCAGCACCCTAAAAGTTCTCTGTGATCTGTCTATTTATTCCTCCTTCCCCACCAGCCTCTGGAAACCACTAATCTTTATCCTGTCTCCATGGTTTCGCTTTTGCCAGAATGTCACATAATTGAAATCACACCGTCTGTAGTCTTATCAGATTGGCTTCTTTCGCTGAGTAACATGCATAATCTCTAAATGGCTTGAAAGCTCATTTCTTTATCATGCTGAATAATATTCCATTGCCTGACCATGCCAGTTTATTTGTTCATTCAGCTGCTGAAGGATGTCTTGGTCACTTCTTTTGAAGGCTTTTTTGGAAAGGGAGAGAAATTCTTTAACATGGCCTTGGCTGATCTGTTTGTAGTCATCTTCAAACTTCCTCTGAAGGCTTTTACAATGCTGGTCTCCCAATACGTTTAGAATAATTATGAATTCTATCACATATGACCATAATAGAGTTATATATAGTAGAGTGTTTTATAAAACATCAGACATAAAGTCCCATGTGCACACTGGTTACTAGCATAAAATCTGCAGAGGGTGGGTAAGTCCTGGAGGGTGCATGCAACCTGAACACGGTCACTTGTGTGAGGTGTAGGATCGCAGGGGGTGTTTGCCTCTCAAAATTGTTTCCACATTTTCCTGTATACATAATTTGGAATGGACATAAGTAAGTAAGAGGAATCTACAGGTCTGAAGGTGGATGGCTACATCTGTAAGGTCTCTATCTAGCCCTGTAACTTATGTAGTGAGAGCTTCCCTGGGTACTAAAACAAGTACTCACCTCATTTTCTTCACCTAAGAAAACACTATCCAAAAAATTTATGCTGCATATTTGGGAAACAGATATAGGACCCTCAATTTGTATAACTGGTTGAAAATTGCTGATGGGAGTATTTGAATGTCACCATAGCAACCAGCACAGAAAGGCCTTCTGCTGCCCATGCCTGCTCCTTCCCCTGGGTGCCCAACTCTATTCCGTGGACTCTGCTCTGGAGACATGCTTGTTAAAGAGAGGAGCAGATGTTGTGGTTCAAGTGTGTTGGGAGGAGAAGCAGCACAGAGCTCATGGGCTAGCTCTTTCTGGAGCTGGATTTCGGACATGCCCATTAGTGTAGACGTCTGTGGTTTCCAAAGTGCCCACATGCACACTTAGTTATGTGACCTTAACACAAATTCATTTTGATGCCCGAGGACTCCAATTTGTAGAGGAGAAATTGAGATGACTCAGAAATCTTAGGTGCTTTGCTGAGGGTCTCAGAGCCAAGGGGAAGAGCTTAGGTGGGAGCACTGGCTTCTGAGGACCAGGTCGCTGCCCCTTCTTGCCCAACTGACTGGCCACACCATCTCCCCTTGCACTTACCTCACAGGTGGAGCCCACACACCCAGACAGGCGTCTGCTGGAGACTTACCAATAAGGGTGGCTCATTTTGTGTGCAAATTCATAGATCTAGTGCAAGGCAAAAGACAATCCACAGCTAAAGGAAACCTTAACACTAGTTTTAGTGCAAGGCTAATTGGAATACATTGTCTATTTCGAGAAGAAAATTCCTTTGAAGGATTAATTTTAAGAAACTTAATTGCATTATAAAACTTAGTAAACAAATCCGAAGTATACAGCTTGATGAGTTTTCACATAGTGAAGGCACACGTTTACCCACCACGCTGGATCAAAAAGCAGAACATTCTTGGCCTCGGAAGAGCCCTTCCCACCCCCTCCCAGTCATCACACCCTTCCCCTCCCCTCAGGAGCTGCTCTCCTGGCTTCTTACATCACAGGGTTTTTTGTTGTTGTTTGGTTTTGGGTTTTCTTTGACCTAGTTTAAACTTTGTGCAAACTTTGTGCAAAAACTATATTTTTTTCCTGTGACTTGTATCTCTTTGTCAGTATTGTTTGTGATATTCATCCATGCTGCATAATCAGTGGTTTATTTCTATTCATTGCTATATGGTTTCCCATTGTATATACGTGTTTGTATGTCTGTGTGCGTTGAAATGTATTCATCTATGCTACTAACTATATTTGACTTTCAAAATTGCTTCCACATTTTCCTGTACACATAATTTGGAATGGAGATAAGTAAATAAGAGAAACCTACAGCTCTGAGGGTGGATGGCTATGTCTGTAGGGTCTCTAACCCGCTCTGTAACCTACATTGTGAGACTAGGGCACCAAATAACAAGTCCTCACCTCATTTTCTTCACCTGAGAAAATATTCTCCAGGAACTCTGTGTTGCTTGTTTGGGGTTCTGGTTGTTAATACCATGAATGGTGCCATGAATAAACTTGTATGTGCCCTTAGGGCACACACGTTCACGCCTAGCTGGGTAGATCAGTGGGGTAGGAGAGATGGGGCTGGGGTCAGCGCACCATGCTGAGCCAGTAATCAGGGAAGAGGCAAGGAGACATGGAGCAGGCAAGGACAGGAGGAGGGGCAGTCAAGGCAGAAGAAAACGTCTCTGCATCTTTGAGTCTCTGCTCTCCCTGCTCCTACATTCCCTGCACCACTGTACCGGGCTAAGCTCTTCAAATCACTCCTCGTATTAATCAGCACAAACAGCCCCCAAATCTCAGTGGTCTACAACAGCAGCTTGTTTTTCCCCTCCTGTTATGTGTCCAGCATGGTCAATAGTGACGCTGTCTTTCTCAATCTCTCTGGAACCCTGATTGAAGGAAGAGCCACCTTGATCACCATGGCAAGGCAGGTCCACGGCCACACCAAGCCTACATGGGAGCAGAGAAGCTAAGCTGCGCTCTGGAGAAGGAGAATGCTTGTCAATAGCTCTAATAACTATCATGTCCCTGACACCTGGGGTGGAATTAATGAGCTCCAAGAGTATTTTGTACCTGTGGCTGCTCTAAATACTTCCCGTGTTGAACTGCCCTTCTGGAAGTCCCTGACACTAAATTCCTGAGACCAGGGGAGGAGTATCTATCTGCCACTGTCTCTAACCTCAGTCCTAACAGAGGCACAGAGCAGGTGCTCAGATGTGATGAAAAAAGAAACTCTTTTTACCTACTAAAACATTTCCTTATCTGATATTTTTACAATGTGTATTTATAACTTCAAATAAATTAGCCTTTCCTCTCCTGGATTTCCTGAAAAATATAGACATGTTTTAGGAAATTATATGACTCCAGGAATCCCAGGGTAGCTATGGAAGACTCATCACATGTAACTGGACAGATGGCCAGGAGAGTTAGAAAATAAAAATCTTATCATCAGCAAACCTGCTGTCAACTTGCTAACTCGAGAAAGGTTATGCAAAACAGTGAGCAGGAATGCCTCGGCCTCTTCCCGGCTTAAGGTCTCTGCACTGCCCTCACTTTATTTCCAGAAACACTGGGTGTGCCGTACTCAGTTATGGGGATAGCATTTGCATAACTTTATACAAATATATATTCAACTTCGTATTTTAATAAAGCTTTGTCTTTGCTAAAACAGAAAGGCTAACTGTCCATATTCCTTAAAAAGTATAAGGACGTCCTGGAGGCATTAAGACCTCCATAATTTTCCTTCTTGGTTTACTGTTTTCATAGCCAGAAAGAGCAGATGGGAGTGATTAATGAACTCCATTAACAATGGTAAATTTTTAACAAGGAAACCTCCCTTCCCCTCAATCCACTCCCTTAATCTCCTTATCAAATTAGTACCTTTATTTTCACAACAAAAATGATATTCCTCCCCAGTAGTTCATTTGTAGTTCAAGCCCTGGTGGGATTTTAATTTACTTCTACTGCTCGTCAAGAAGAATCTGAACATCACATGATGCATTTGCACAGCTAGTTATCTGGGCCATATGTGTTCATGGAGATGAAGTTCACAACTGTACCACCCAACAATGTTTCTGATTCCTTTATTTGTTACACACACACACATATATATATATATACACACACACACACACACACATGCACACATACATATATATATCCTACAAAAACATTTTCTTTTCTTCAGTGCTTCCAAATTGCTATGCAGTAAAAAGGCTGGATTCAGAGGGATGAATTCTAAATTACTTTGGCCATCTGGCACCGGAGTCAATGAAAGAAACCGAACCAGAAGGAGTCTGATTCTGTTGGCCACTGGTCACGTGACCTGAAGCCTGGGCTGCCCTGGCTCCAGGAGCTAGACGGGGCTTCCCAGAGTGGATGAGGGGTCTGCAGACGTTGCTCTCCATCCCCTCCCCATATATTTTGCCTTGCATTTTAAAATCGCTATCAAAGTAATATATGTACATGTACAAAGGTGGGAAAATACAGAAACTATGCTAGAGACCCAGAAGTTAGTGCATTTAACGTTTAGGTTTATTTTCTTTTATGCACTTATTTTCTCTCTCTCTCTCATTCCCCGTCCCTCTTTCCCTCCCTCGCTCTCCCTCTGTCCCTTCCCTCTATATGCTTGTCCATGTAGTCATATACAAAAAATAGGAGATAAACTATAATATCATTTTGGAATCAACTTTTTAAGCTTAACAATGTATCCCAAACATTTTCCCATAAAACCGAATCTCTTTTGAAAAATTTATTTGAACATTTGAGTAGTATTCCATCATGGTGTAGTTTATTTAAATGCATTACTATTATTGAGCATGCAGAGATTTCCCATATTTCACATTTACAACTTAAGAAACAACACACATCCTTGTATGTAAACAATTTTGCACATCTCTGATCTTAGCTGAGGATAATTTACTTAAAGTAGAACTATAATTTGGGGGTCTAACTCTTTTCCATCATTCAGATGAACACCAGATAATCCGTACTGGTTTACATTCTACCAGCAGTAAAGTGGCATTGACTTCCCTGAACACACTTCAGTAAGGGGCCTTGTCATTTTAATTAAATCTTTGACAGTGTAGTTTGTGTAGAATGGTGTTTCATTGTCATGATTTGCATTTATGATTCCTAATATAAGTGAAACTTCTTAATAATTATTTTTCTTAATTACAAAGGTAATACATGGTACTTGTAAAATTTGCAAACATTAAAATCTTTGAACTAGAATATTCAACTTTTAAGTAAATATTTTCTATGGTCTCACGGTCCTAAGTTAATCAGAGTTTAATAACATGGGGCACCCTCTTTCAGATATCTTTTACTCCAGAATGTATTTCCTGGGTTCTTCCTTCTGAATCTGAGTTGACTAAGCCCTTTCTCCCTAAACAGAGACAAATTTCTCCCCAAGAGGAATGCAGGCACCAGTTTTCAACATATTAGTTTTCATCATTCAACTCCATTTCCAATTTTTCTTTTGAATATTATTTCTTCTCAAAGGGTTGCTGTCATCCATCCAGTTGAAATTTCTGTCCTCATTCTGTTCTCCATGTAGACCTATTAAGACTTACATTTTCAGAATAATTACTGTGTAGTAATCTATAAATATGTCAAAGTTTATCCATTTTCCCAGGTATGGACATTTTGGGTTTTTTCTAACCTTCCTTTTTATAAATAATGCTCTAATAAACATACTGACATATGAGATTTTCTGTGGACTATGTCCTGAATTAGTAAAATGTAGCAGCGTAGGATATTGCCATCATCAGCTTCACCAGAAAAGACAAATCATCTTCTAAGAAATTGTCCCACTTACATTTCCTGGTCCTCCTTCCCCAGCCCCCATACGCAGGGCAGAAGAATCATCTTCCCTCCACCCCTTTACCAACGTTGACTGTCATCCTGTTCTTTCTCCTACAAAGCATAAAGCTTTACTTTTTAATCTAAGTATACATGGACCAGCTTCGGAGCCCTCAAAGCTGTGTCCTTGGTGTCTGTTTATCCCATGTGTTGATGTCTTCCTGTTCTAATCATGGTAATCTTATAAAGCTGGGGTCAATGGTCAGGCAGTCTCCCAGTCAACATCCTTCTTTAGGACATAGCTTCACTATCCTTAGACCTTTACTCTTTCATAGGGATTTTATGATAAAGGCTAATGTCAAGTTTTATTAACAACCCTGCAGGGTTTTGACTGGAATTGCATGGACTTCATCATAAGTTAATTCAGAGAGACTTGATATCATTTTAAGGTTGTCTTCCCACTTGTAAATCCAGAACAAATTTCCACTTATTTCGTTATTTTTAAATTATGTTATAATTTTCTCAATAAAAATCATACTTGCATCATGTTAGATTTATTCCCAGATACTTGTAAGTTTTGCTTTATGGTTGGCAGAAACTTTTATAATTACATTTTCTAATTCATTGTTGCTGGAAATAATATCTGTGTTTCTTTCCAATTCTTCTCTCTGTATATTTTATTTCATTTGGAATTTTTTAAGGGGGGGGGACTGTTTTCTTTGACTGATACTTTTTAGAATTTTAGTATAATATTTATTAATTAAAACAATTGTAATAGACAACTTTTTTGTTCAAAAAACAAAATAATGCTTCTAATGTTTCACCACCCAAATGAGATGATATCTAATTTTGTTGAGCCTTTTTTAAAATCAGATTAAGATTGTTCCCTTATTAGTTTACTAAGAGTTATTTGATCACATATGAGTATTAAATTTAATTGAATTTTTTTCCTGCATCTACTGAGATAACCATATGGTTTCTTCATAAATCTGTCAACATAGTGAATTATGTTAAAAGATTTTCACATATTAAGTTATCAGTGTTCCTCATTCTTTTTGGTCAAGATGAAATATTTTCTATTTCTTTCTGTTGTATCTTTTGCTTTCTGTTCAGTGTTTTTTCAGCTTGTGATAGTTTCAGAGCTATATAATTTGTCCTTACATCTCATAGTGACTAATTTTATTGCTTTAATAATATGGATAGATAGCATTACATTTTCTTTTAAACTTCAGGAACAACATTTTAAAATGAAATAATTCTACCAAAATTCTATGTGAAAACAGTGGAGGAAAGACTAGACGATCTGACATTGGTACTTCTTCTTCCTTTTATTGATAAACCCAGGAATTTTTGTCTCTGTATATTAGATGGTATTTTAAAATTTTACTTCCTAATCTCTTCTTTCAAATGGTTGACTTTACAGAGTTGCATAAGTAGAATTATAGAGCTGTTTACCCTTAGTTCCACATTTCAGTGCTTACCGCCAGCTCTGTCATAATGCCTTCCCTTTGTCTGACGTCTTTATTTGCAATCATTTCAAATATGGCTTACTAGTTTTTTCAGAAGGAATTCACTGAATTTTTTTTTTTCTGAGACGGAGTCTTGCTCTGTCACCCAGGCTATCCATATTATTAAATCTCAGCTCACTGCAAACTCTGCCTCTTGGGTTCAAGTAGGTTCAACTCTGCCTCCACCCCCCAAGTAGCTGGGACCACAGGTGTGCACCACCACACTCGGATAATTTTCTGTATTTTAGTAGGGACGGGGTTTCAACCTGTTGGCCAGGATGGTCTTGATCTCCTGACCTTGTGATCTACCCACCTCGGCTTAACCAAAGTGTTTGGATTATAGGCATGAGCCACTGCACTCCGCCTTATTGATTTTTTTTAAAATAAATTTTTGTTGAATTTATGCATGAAGAACGACTTCACTGGGTACAAACATCAGGGCTCTCATAATCTCCTAAAGCTACCACGAAATTTGCTTCTGTGATAGAGCTGTGTCGAGGACGAGTCGAAGTACAGTGTTGCTCAGTTTTTTTCCCTCCCTTAGGCCATGTGACTTTTTCTTCTGCCTGAAAGCTTGTGGTATTCTTTCTCAATTCTCAGAGTTAAATCTTTTTAGGAAGAAACACCTTAGGATTTATTTTTGTTAAAATTTTCCAGGAATATGACATGGCTTTTGAAGAAGCAGATGGAGTTCTTCGCTTGAGCATCATTTTTTCTCTGGTACTTCCGAACGTGCATGCCCTTCTTTTTCACTTGTTCTGTTCCTGACGTTACAGGCACCCACTGTCTACATGTTCACTTTCCATGGCTGGTCTTATTCTCACATCTTCTTAATTTCATTTATCTCTTTTTTATTTCTTTGCTTTGTGTGAACATTAGCCTCACAGTGAAGAATGTGGGTTTGACAACAGATAAGCCAGGGCTCAGTTCTGGCTGTGCACTTACTTTCTCTTTGATCTTGGAGGAGAGGCTTAAACTTCAGAGCACAGATATCCATCTGTATCCTGAGAATTACCTCATCAGACTGTGTTAACGAACGAGTCATATAACATTTTTATAACACTTAGGCCACTCCATATCAAAGAGGAAGCAATCCTTAATAGATTAACTCATGTCAAATTGTCAATATTCAACTATTTTGTAAACTACAAAATGATGTTTTCCTATGGCTCAACCTAATACATTTTAATTATTACACTATTGCTTTATTATTATAATATCTTAATGCCTGGCCCTTATACTTTTATTAAGCTACTGCTATGGCATTTCTATTCCTTGGTGTTTTAATACATTTATGACTCCCCCTATTAATGTTTTGGTCCTCATTTTTTCCCTAAGTTATGCATTATTGCTATGTTGTTCTATGCATTTATAGACCCTTTATTCCTAACCAGACACTGGTTTTCCTTGAGACCCTCTTATTAGACTGGGCATTTCCCTGATACAACTTGCACTGAAGGCATACACAGTAATAGTTTATGTCCTGCAGCACAGGGTTTACAACTGCAGAACTACTGATGTTTGGGTCGGATAATTATTTGTTATGGGGTGTGTCCCATGCACTATGGGAGCTCAGGCCTCTATCCTCTAGATGCCAGTAGGACCTTCCTCCCCTACTAGTGACAATATACCATATGACATTTGAAATAGCATTCTACTTCTAAAATTCCATTCTAGATATTCTTGCACTGTGTGCAAAAAATGGTGATAACAAATACCATTTTAAAAATAAAATACAAGAAGTAGAAAAATGAAAAAACCTAAATGTTCATAAGTAAATTAGGGTATTTGTATCCAAAAAATTATGCAACCATGAAACAATAAATTATAAGTATGAAAAAACATTTAATTGTCATAATATGCTGCTTCTTGTGATGATACTGCCATTTGTAGAGAACATTATGGAAGAATACACCAAAATCTGGAAATGACAGACTGAGGGTCTGAGTGTCTACAATAAGAGAGAAACTTAAGTTTCCTGTATATATCTTGGTGTCAATTGAGTTTGTTTTTACGGTGTGCATTTATTATATGCATAATTCCTTCAAATTAATGAAGTAATTAAAATGAATTAAAAGTCATTTTAGAAGAAATATAAAACATACTAGAACAAAAGAGAATAATCACTGAAGAAGATACTACCAAGGACACAGGAGATAGGCTTAAAGATTTGTACAAAAAAAAAAAATAAACACGAATAGGGATAATTATAACAAAAGAATAGTACACATGTTAAAACATTCAAAGATTTTTTTTTCTTCAAACTTACCTGAAATAAAAATAGTCCTGAATCTGTATATGAGATAGATAACATCATGTTTCAGTAAAAATCAGTGCTGAGAGACCAACAGACATAACCTACTGAAGTTGCTTAATACTAGATTTCAGGAATAAAGAAAACAAAGATAATAAGAGTCACATTATATGGCCTTTACAATGTGCTGCTAGGCAGTTTTGTGTGTGTGTGTGTGTGTCTGTGTGTGTATGTTTGTGTGTGTGTGTGTGTGATGCATTTCATATAATGACAAAGAACCTTATGGGAATTGCATAAGTGTCCCTGGCCACAGCAGTATTCTTCTAAGGGAGATATTCGTGCTGGCTTCCTTCTTCCCCAACGGAACACTCCCATGGCTACAGGCCTACAAGTTTGTCAAGGAAAAGGAAAGCATCACCAATTATTTTCATGCAATCACATCACTCTCCAAAAGCAAAGGCAACATATAGACACTCTCAAACACAAGCTGACTTAGGAGCTACAGCATCCATGAGCTGCTGGTGCAAGCCTGGCTATCCAAATGATGAATTCAAATAAGCAGCTCAAGAACGGAAAAGTGGTGGAATATTAACTCTTGACAAACAATGCGTATATTTAATGTAGAGTCGGAACTAAGCTGTTCTGGGAATTTTTGCTGCAGAACGCATCGTAGATACTATACAACTTTACAACTTTAAAACGAACAAGTAATAACGCAGCTGCTAAAACCTGGTGGGTAGGTGAAACCTAGGGGGACAGAGGGTAGATGCAGTCATTTCATCATCTTTCACAGCAGCAAATTAACAGAAACTGTGACAAGTTCCAACATGCAACTGAAACAATGTTGTGATTCTAACTATTCATTATTTATTATACTTTTTCCCCCTTTTTAACGTTCTAATGGTCTTTTAGAAACCAACTGGTTTCTCATAGTGAAAAAGCAAAGACGCATTTGTTTGAAATTCAGCAGTTTCTTAAAATTAAATTTAACGCATTTTAAACAAATACTTATATGATCCAGTTTTTATAAAATTACTTCTATCCATGTATCAGTATATTGGTCTATCTATCATGACATTTCTAGAATTATACTCAAACATTCTTATGTTTTTAACGTAATTGTTTGGATCATCTACATGAAGATGTGTATCATTTTGTTTTCAAACACCAAAATCATTTTCTCCCAGTAAAGTAAAAAATCCTTCCCCCTCTCAATCTCCCCAGCAAAGATTTAATCATTACCATCATTTTCCCATCTATTCTCCCAGAAAAATGTTCATCTGCAGCTGTTCTCTGTACACAACGGTATCACAGTCTACACACTGCTTTATAACTTGGTTTTCCCCCAAAGACTGAAACTTGTCAGTTTTCCAGGACTTCCCCTTTGCCTTAACATGTCAGCTTCATTATGCAGAGAGCACTGGGGTCCCGTAGGTATTTCAGTTTATATCTGGCCTGTGTATTCAGCTCAATGACCCTATCTATCCCTGCCCCAGTGCAAAGTGCTTGACTTTCTGGAATAACTCAACATTTTAATAACTGGGCAGCACAGGCTTATCACTCTTCCTTTTCATAGTCCCCTGATCATTCTCATACACTTTTTCCCACATGTGACTTAATATCATTTTGTAAAATTTCAAAGTATCCTGTTGGTATTTTACTTAATATTTCATGAAATATACAGTCTAATTTAGGGTACAGTAATTTATTTCTTTATGCAATTGAGCCTCCCCTTCCTAGGATAAGAAGTTATCTCATTTACTCACAGAAAATATTCCTCAGTAGGGTTTGTGTCTCTCAGCAGAATAAAACATTTCCCTCATATTGGTCCTACAGTTGTTTTATAAAATGTATTACTTGCTGTTGAAATGTTATTGCCATTCAAATGGGCATGCTCTTTCTGTTATTCTTCCTAAAATTTATTTTTTCAGATAAAGGAAAGCTATTGATTTTACGTATTAATTTTAAGACCACCAAACTCACTGAATCCTCTAACCAATTCTAATAGTTTTCACTTGATTTATTTTGTGTTTGTAGACACACAGTTATGCCGTCTTCAAATTATCTCTTACCTAATTGCATTGGCTGATATTTCCAAAACCATATTAATAACAATAGGAAACATCAGCATCCTTTTCATTGTCTTGACTTTAATTTAAATGGCTTTATTGTGTCACCATGAAGCATGACAATGATTTTTGTCTTGGTAGTTTTTAAGAACCACATCAGAGAACTGCAATGGAATCTCACACGGGTTGTTTGTTTAGTGCGTGTGTATATGAAGTTAATTACGACATTGGATTTTAGCCGAAGAGCTCTTTGGCATGTATTACTTGATCATGTAATCTTCCTCTTTTGACTTACTTGATGCTGAATTAATTAATAGATTCCCATGCCTAGTTAGCTGCAGTTGAGGTGCTTGCTTTTACATTCTTACAGAGAGGAGTCTGTGCCTGTCCAGTGTTGGGTGGAGGTGGATTCTGAAGTGGTTGTAGGTCTCAAATGAGTTCTTTGAAGGTCAGATAGAGGCAAGGAAGAAATTTTAAATTGCTTGTAGCTTTTCTCTGCCAGCTTGTTGCTGTGCAGAGGGGTGTTCAGGATGTGGGGGCAAGGAAGCTGGAGCTATCTGAGAGTTGTGCCTTTATGCATTTTGGCACACATATCCCCTGTTTTGGCTTGTCTGCCAAGGCCGTCAAGTGAAATTATCTCAGAGGAGTCTCTACATAGTGTGGAGACTCCAGTACCAGACACCCATCCTTCTTGCCATCCTTCATCACCAGGTAGATGCTGGCATGGAGACCTTTCTCTGCTGGTCTGTATTAGTTCGTTCTCATGTTGCTAATAAAGACATACCTGAGACTGGGCAATTTATAAAGAAAAGAAGTTTAATTGACTCACTGTTCTGCAGGGCTGGGGAGGCCTCAGGAAACTTACAATCAAGGCGTAAGGGGAAGCAGACACATCCTTCTTCACATGGTGGCAGCAAGCAGAAGTGCCAAGCAAAAGGGGAAAAGCTTCTTACAAAACTATCAGATCTCGTGAGAACTCACTCACTATCACAAGAACAGCATGGTGGTAATCACCCCCATGATTCAATGACCTCCCACCAGGTTGCCCCCACGACACTTGGGGATGATGGGAACTACAATTCAAGGTGAGATTTGGGTGGGGACACAGCCAAACCATATCACTCTCTTTCCCTGGTGAGGTGGCTCCTGTGGGGAAGTCACACGGGGGAGTCTCTGCTTCCTTTACCCCATCCCGTTCTGTGCCTCATCTGACAGAAATTCATCAGGTTTGACCTCAGGGCACCCTCTATGGTTGGCAAGGCAAGGGTGTTTCTGTCCACGTTTGTGTCTTCTTGGCCACTTAGCAGCCATCTTCAAGAGAGGGCAGTAGACAAGGAATCCTAAGTTTGCTGAGAATATTCCCAGTTGTTTAAAAAGATTCACACACACACACACTCACAGAGTACACTATACATTTGTATATAAAACCTTCTTGGCCAAAGTTAGAAACAGAGGCCCAGAGGGAACCCAAAGCCAGCACCGTGAGAGGCATGGTAGCCTGTAGGATAGAAAGCTGTATTCTGCCACTCCTGAGAAACACGGCTGGGCCTGGGCACAGGTAACTGTGGCCCTTTCTTCCCAGCCAGGGAGCCAGCTCCAGGAGCCCTGCAGCCTGACCTATCCCACTCCTGCTGGGGCCCACGGCTCCCCGTCTCGAGTCCTGCTCAGAAGGGAATCCTCATTTCCCCTCCATTTCATCATTCAGGTTCAGACTCTGGGCCTCCCAAGCTGACAGCAGGGAACCTGATAAGCGAATCTTTACTGATAGGAGATGCTCTGGATAATTTGGCCCAAATTCCCCATATCCCTGCACCTTGCAGAGGCAAACAGTAACGGCAAAAGCAACCAAGATCGTGTCTTCTTGTTCTGTGTTTTGTTGTTGTTTCAAAAACACTTCCACATAAATTATTATTGTTTAGCTTTGTATGTGAGGATGGTGAAACTATGGCTCCAATTATCCAGGTAAAACTGAAGCTGCCAAGAGCCTAGGAGCTGCTTCCCAGTTTCTGGACTCCTGGACTCCTGGGCTGGGTGTTCCGGGGCCCCCAGTGCCTTCTAACCTAATCTGCTCAGGAGGAGACGCAAACTGGGCCGTTCCACCTGCATCTTAAGATCTTACGTATTTAGACCTATTCCTTCAAACTGGCTTTCATGACACCCAGGTGGAAATGAGGAACAGACATCTTTCCACAGAAATGACCACTGCCTCCTTCTGTGGCGTGGCTCTCAGGAAATGGGAGGGAATGCGAGGAAATCAGATCTAAAGGAATACTGAGAGTCCATAAAGAATAATTACAACCGTGAGCCACGGGGAAGAGGAAATGGACTCCCGAGTCTGATAAATAGGATTTTATTAACTTATTAACCTTGCTGGCCTATGTAGGAAGCTAAAAGCAAGAACTTTCAGCCCAGCAGTGGCCAATGCATGCTGGGAGCCGACGGGCAGACCGAACGCACAGGGCCGTGTTTAGGCAGAGGCGGAAAAGGCAGCCACAGCAGTGTGGGCTCTACATGTCTTTATTCCTGGGGGAATGTTTGCTGGAAGGGAAATTATTTTGAAATATGAAGCTGGTGATATTTCATCCACAGCCATACTAGAGATAAAAGATCTGGTGCTTTAAAAAAAAAAAGTAGACAGTAACATGAAGTGAAATGTATTTCTTCCTTTCATGGGAAGATTAACTCACTTTGGGGGAATACAATTTTGAACCTGGAAATTGGCGATGTCTGGCTATCTATGTCCCAGGCGGCCACCAAGGCTCAGGAGGAGGCAGGGACCACATGGTACGTTTCTAGATGAGCGACTGCCCAGCTGTCCCCTTGCCATAAAGCCAGCCTGTTATTTGCAGCAGGCCACACAGACGCAGGGGAACGGGCCCCAGCTTCTTTCTCAAGAACTGGAGTGGGGCTGTAATTCTTTGACATCCAACAGCCCACTTAGTCATCTCACTTTTGCTGATCCAGCAGGCGGAATAGGGGCCCAGGAGTGAGCCTGGGTCTCTGGCTTCAGAGAGAGGAGTTCCAGCAGCCCCAGGCTCAAGTGTGCTGTGCCCCCTGCCCCACATTGTGAGTCTCTCTCAAGCTTCCCAAGATGGGCTTGTGGGTCATCTGGGCTGCAAACTTCCCAAAAACCACTCATCTCTCAGAGCAGATTCAAAGTCCTTGCAATGCCTCCATGCCCACATCCTCAGACCCTTCTCACCTTGTGGTCCCCCCCCAACTCTATGGCATACAAGGCACTTGCTGGTGACAGGGCCTGTGGGCAGAATTCTCTTCTCCCAGGGGAGGAGCATCTGCGGAATCCCCTCATTGCCATCCAGTCTTTGCCGCGTTCCCTTTGCACCAAGGCCCACCAGGTCAGCTGTGCTTGGCTGCTTCTTCACTCAGGGCTCTATTCCTGTTTCCCTAGCACATGTCACCCTGTGGCTCATGAAGATGGGCTGACATCTCGATGGAGTATGTGCATTGCTTGTTTCCCTATAGCACATAAGTGCCATGAGGCAGGGGCCTTGTCTGCGTCTCACTCATGTATTCCCAGCACCTAGAAGAACGATGGGCACACAGAAAAGCAGGCAGCGAGCGTGTTTCCCTCCAAAGCAGCCTCTCCAGTGCGTGCTTCTCTCCTAGTCCTTTCTTTCCAGGGGTGGGAGAGAAGCCAGGGCAGGCAGCCTATGTGCAAAACAGTCCTTTAAATAAGGAATGTAAAGGTCTGGTTTTACGGCACCAGCCCTAAAGGAATTTCAGGCTTTCACAGAAACATGTCCACATCCCTGTGCTGAAGTCTGCTGTCAGGAGGCCTCTAAACAGTAGGTGATCATCCACGGTTTACAAGCAACGGCTCCAGGCCTGACCAGAGAGGAGCCGAGCAGTGTTCCCGCTGCCTTCACTCTAAATTTTATGGCTTCTATCAGGTCATAGCAGACGATGGCTATTATTCTAACATGGTTACTGGCATATAAATATTTGTAAAGTGTTTCATTCAAATGCCTCTTCCAGGAAAACAGGGTGGAGGGCCGGCCACGTGCCTTTGGATGTTAAGGAAAGGTTGTTCCAGCCTTTGCTGTCTTTAATGGGGAGCTTTCTCTGAGGGCGTAAACTTCATTTTCTCTACTTGTCTTTCTCTCTTTCCACGCATGGGGAATACATCTATTTATTTTTGTCTCAGTTAACAGGGAAGTTACATAAAGATGTAAGAATTTCAAAACTGAAAGAGAAAACCCATTCAATGGAAGCTAACTAGTTCATTGCTGATGGCACAGCCTGATCTATCTGAAAGATTGGACCGAAGGGAAAAACTACAGCCCTGCAGTCAGCGATAACCCCGGGTTAACATAATATAAATGCACAAACTATTTTATCCATTGTAATTTGAATGAACCTTTGTATACCTGACGCTGGAAACTGAATCTGAGGCTGTTTTATGGCCAATGTTTTCAGAAGTTGCATGCTGTCCGGATGTCTGAGCCACCCATTTACTCGGAAGAGACTTTCCTAAGTACTTAGGAGTCTGAAGCTCTTTTGAGTCATTTCCTGCAGTGCAATCTAGCACTACGCAGTTTACCAAGTTGAAAAATGTTGCTTCATAAAATAGAAAATGTGAGAAACAATGAATCTTTTATATATCTGTGACAGAACTTTTTATTTCACTTCTTGTCTGTTTCAAGTCAATATTTGTTCAAAGTTTTAAAGAAACATAAACAACTGGAATCTGGAGGTCTACACCATGAGTCTGATTATTTTCCTGGTAAATCAGCACACTGGTTGGGCACTCTATAGACTATATTTAGCATTAGGCGTTAAGATCCCAGAAAAAGTGAATACTCCTTCATCCATAGAGCCTCACCCCTAGAAATATGTACTGAAAAAATAAACAAAAAGTGTGGCCTGAGATTTCTGTACAAGGATGTTCAATGCAATCTTACTTATAACACTGAGAAAAGACCGGAAGACCGGGCGTGGTGGCTCATGCCTGTAATCCCAGCACTTTGGGAGGCAGAGGCGGGTGGATCATGAAGTCAGGGGTTTGAGACCAGCCTGGTTAACACGGTGAAACCTTGTCTCTACTAAAAATACAAAAATTAGCCAGGCGTGATGGTGCATGCCTGTAATCCCAGCTACTCAGGAGGCTGAGGCGGGAGGATTGCTTGAACACAGGAGGCAGAGGTTGCCGTGAGCTCCAGCCTGGCAACAAGAGGGAAACTCTGTCTAAAAAAAAAACCAGAAAAGTACAAGCAACTTAAATAACCAATGGCAGAAGCGTGGCCAAATAATTTATGGCACAACCATAATACAGAGTATTATGAATCCATAAAAATTATATTCTCATGGAATATTAAAGGTCATGGGGAAAGTCTAGGAAAATGCAAAAGAAAAATATTAAAATGTTCTCAGAAGCTATATCTGAATTGTATGTTTATAGATGATTTTATTTTCATTTTTATACTTTTTTGTTTTCAATTTTTTTTTACAGAACTCATATATTACTTTTATTCTCTGGGGAAATGATGAATGCTGCCTTAAAGTGAACGCAGTCTTAAGTAATAAGCTGTGATGGATTATTCACACCACGTTGTTGAATTCGATATTTAGGAACAATGTAAACAAGTAACCAGCAGTGTCCTGTGCACCAGCTTGGTTGGAGGCTGCCCAGGTCTTATACACAATATCATTGTGTCCTTGGGCTGAAGGGAAGCTGCTTGAACTTTGGTGGGTGATAATTCAGAAGAGGGTGAACCTCCCTTCTTAGTAGATGGAGGTGCCCTAGTCCCTGAGTGAGCATCGAGTTCAGTCCATTTTGCATGAAAATCCACATCTGGCTCCGGAACCATAAGGAGGTCAAACTCATTGTCCAGTCTTCCCTTCAACATTCTGCTGGCTTCAGCAACTCCCTCGATTTTCTGGTCCAAGTCTTGATCTGGTGACCAACGTCGCCTTCTTTTCGCCGTCACAGCAATTTGCCTGGGCTGAAGGCTCCTGCAGCTGGGCTCGGAGGTCATTTATTTGTTTTCTCAGGCTTGTTTCCTTCTTCCCTAGCAGCTCTATCACTCCCAGCTGGCCACTCCCATAGTCACACTGCTGTTGGTGTGCCCGTTACTGGATGGGTTCTCAAAACCAGCCTTCTCCTCAGCTGTTCCCTGTATTAGGTAGGTGCAAAAGTAATTGCACTAAAATGCATTAAAATGGCAAAACCTGCAATGACTTTTGCACCGACCTAATACCTTAGAGACCCAGAATTCTCTCCTCTCTCTCTTCACATCCTAACATTCTCTCAATCTTCTTCCCCCCTGTGTTGTCACAAGACCACCTAGAAATCTGGAAGGGGTGAGACTTTTTCTTCAGGGCTTGGTAATGAAGTGGAACCATGGCATCTCACTTTCTGGCTCTGAGTTTGCTTTCAGCCAATAAAATCCCTGCCTGCAGAACCCTCTGTGGCCCCAGCAAACATAAACACTGTCTCTAAGAAACAACTGTTTGATTAATGCAGCCAATTCCAGCAAACAATTTCAAAATTCCATGAAAAAACAAAAGCCGGTAGAAAGGCCAAGCCAGATGCTGGGCCTGGGGACACCGCAGAGGCCTCCCGGCTGCCATTCTGCCCACCATGACCTGCAGACGCCACCAGCCACAGTCAATGCAAGTAGATAAACTGTTCAGCTCAGTAGGTGAAGACTCCATTTCCTCAATTCATCTTATTTATTGCTTTGGAAAACACCCATTGGCGAGGAAAATGGGCATGCCAGTGAAGATTAAGCCCTGCAGCATAAAGTATAACCTATGTGCCTTATAGATTTATTACAGATCTATCAAAATGATGACAGAGCTCCGCACACATGAGCTCCAAGAGAGGGCAACCTGAACCAGCAGTCACCACCTGCACCTAACGCATTCCCTCTCTCCATCAACAAGCCTGGGCTTTCCTCCACAGCTCCACCACCATCCTAGGCATGGGAGGATCATATAAGGAGATGAGGTTCTTGTCACAGACCACCTCAATTACCTGATACAGAAGAGGAGCTACTTCACCGGCTGGTCATCTCCAGATAAGAAATGTCATAATCAGGCTGGGCGCGGTGGCTCACACCTGTAATCCCAGTACTTTGAGGGGCTGAAGCAGGTGAATCACAAGGTCAGGCAGGAGTCCAAGACCAGCCTGGCCAAGATGGTGAAACCCCATTTCTACTAAAGCTACAAAAATTAGCCGGGAGTGATGGCAGACGTCTGTAATCCCAGCTACTTAGAAGGCTGAGGCAGGAGAATCGCTTGAACCTGGGTGGAAGAGGTTGCAGTGAGCTGAGATAGCGCCACTGCACTCCAGCCTGGGCCACAGAGTGAGACTCTGTCTCAAAAAAAAAAGAAAAAGCAATGTCATAATCAGCTTCTGAACTGCTGGCTGGACGTTGGTTTGCTTCTTTTTATATTCGTTAAACAAATATTTATTAAGCATCTTCTCTGTTAGGCTTATTTACACAAGAAGGTGTAAAACAGAACAAATCAATGAGGATGGTAAGAGGCAAAAGCAGGATTATGAAGGGGAGAGCATGAGGAGGCCACTCCCCATCAGCGTCCAGGCACAGCCACTGCGAAGATGCCGGCGGTCCATCCTGCCAGGTGGGGCCCGCCACTCATGCAAGCTTACTCGTTGTGTTGGAAAACATTAATTAGCCAGGAAGTGGGAGTGCCTGTGAGTGTGAAGCTTCAGAAAGGCCATCTGAGAAGAGACAGTCGAAGCAAGCATACACAACGAGCAAACAGGGCGGATGGCGTTTCAAGCATGGCCAGAAGGCTGGAAAGCACAGTGCTTTTGGTGAACCTCAGAGTCTACTGAGGCCCACACACAGGATACCTGGAGGAGAACAGAATAGGCCAATGGGCTGGATGTACTGCTGAGCTTTTCGCAAAACTTCTTAAATATGTGCTTTCTTTCCATCTGCACTGGCTTAGTTCCGGCCCCCACCAAGTCCCTTCAGGACCATTGTAACAGTTCTGCTCACTTCCCTACCCGAGTCTGTCCTCCAGACATCCTCCACACAGCATGAGAGTAGCTTCCTTCTAATGTGGAGGGTGACCCCCTGTCCTAGTTGGATTGGGACAGTTGCATCAGCTGTCCCACAAGCAAGGACAAGCAGGTCCTCCCCGGGGCAGTGGTAGACGTCATCTCTACTGACAGATCCATATCTTCCCTTGGTGTGGATACAAAACTCCATGGGACAGCTCGATCTTTGGGGTAAACCCATCTTTACACTCCCCCCACCCAGCCCTATGACAGGGGCCAGAAACTACACAGAGACAAGTCATAAATAAAATGTGTCTCCACATGAATTATTAGAACTACCAGAGTCTCACACAGCAGCCTTCCCCAGAAGCATCCAGTAGCAGAACTGTGACCTGCAAAGGCATGTACCACCCACCTTAGTGCCAGAAGGCAGCACTGGGTGGGCCTGGGCTCCGCTTCCCCCATAGCACCCCCTGCCTGAGGGTCCAGCAGCACAAGCCAACAGCAGCTCCTCACCTGCCTCTCACCACACTTCCTTTAGCCCCTCTGCCCTTAGGGACAGGGATGCAGAGGTGTCCAGGACACAGGCCACTACAGAGGGGACCTAGGAGTCCAGAGTCTGTGCTCTTTGGGGCTGGTCTCCACAATTTCAGCGGGTCAGGCCAAGACCCTGAGCCCCACGCCTTGTGCTCCCAGAACCCACCACCACCTCTCCCACAGCCTGTGGGAAGTGAAGACTCAAGGAAGCCGCAAAGCATGTGCTTTCCAGCAAGCCTAGAAAGCTATTTTCTGGTGTCTACAAATAATTGTTTCATATTTTGTCCAGAATTTTACTTGTTTAGAATAGAACAAGTCTCAGCTTTTTTACTTCTCTGTAGCCAGGAGCTGTATTTAATTTTTACATATGGTTATAATGATCATTTATACAATCTTGCACCTCGTTTTTAAAAACATATCTAATTCTTTATGTTGATTGTCTTCTACACAGGCTTCCTGGCCAGCATCTTGAGTGGCATTTTAGTTAGACTTCACATATTTTCCTAGAGAACGTTAAGATTGTTTCCAGTGTTTTCAGACTCATGATAAACATTTGGGCTTAGGAGCTCCCCAGGACTCGTGGAGCCACCATGGACATCATGGCTGCCGATCCCGACCCCAGGCTCCTTCCCTTAGGAGCCTATCAGCCCTGGGACCTCAGGCCTTTCCCAACCCCAGTGGAGTCTAATCCCTGCCCCTGGAATGGGGGTTCCCTCTCTTGCAGTCTTACTTCCACACATTTTAGGGCTGGAGTGCCTGAGGGGTGGGTGACAATTGCAGGGGTCATCTGCAGAAGTCCAGGTCCTCAGCTCAGATCTCAGTGGAAAAGCACAGGCTTCCACGCTCTACTGTTTGAAACTGAAAATAGTCCTGCATTAGGTGCTGTTTAATGAAAAGGCAAGAACCATTAAATGAAACCTTAAAAAATGTTTAAAAAGGATAAATAGGGTCTCTTTATGAAAAATTTATCAAAGCTTTCATATTCTAGGGTGCCTCATGATTCTTCAAAAAGAAGATCCAGCATGCAACATTCCCACACTTATTCTACCACAAGCCCTCTTCTCTAGGGCATCTGCATAGAATTCTCTTTTGCAGAATTCACACTGGGGAAAACTGGAACAAATTATTAGACAAGGTGAGGACAAAGGACTCAGGAGGACACCTAAGCCCAAATGTTTTTCGTAAGTCTGGAAACATTGGAAATAATCTGAATGCTCTCTAAAAACATACGTAAGATCATCTTAAAATGCCACTTCAGATGCTGGACAGGAAGCCGATACAGTATACAAAGAAGATAAAAGATTAGATCAGTTTTTTTAAAAAAAGTACAAAATTGTATAAATGATTATTATAAGATCATTTAATACGAAATGAAATACAGCTTCTGGTTATGAGAGAGCAAAATAGCTGAGACCTGTTCTCTTTCAAACAAGTAAAAAGTTGAACAAAGCATGAAACAACCAATTGTAGACACCAGGAAAGAGGAAGTGCAAAACCTTTGTACTTCCTAAGCAAAAGGAAATAAACAAGATGAGTCCAAGGTCTCCTTAGCTACTTCCAGAAGCAAATTCAGACTGCAGTACAGGGAGAAGAATGCAACACGGCAAGGCCATATCGTTTAGTTGAGGAGATAGAAATCACAGTTTGGGGAAACTGAAGGCTTTTCACGGCGGAGCACCAGAGAAGAGGAAGCTATGCCAAGAAGAAGCCTTAGGAATCTTCACAGGCATGAATGCCTTTGAGTATCTGGATGAATACAATTCTACACATACATAGAGTGAATTTCCATGTGGGTAGATGAAAGTTTCTGGGTGCAGAAAAGGTACGAAGGAGCTGTATACCAAACAATCTCCAGAATTACCCAGACAGGGTCAGAAAGCCTTTGACTTGCCAGCAGCCAGAGTGGAGAAAATTTATTAAATACACAGAGTCTTCAACAGAGTTTCCATAAAGGTCATGCCACAGTTGGAATAAACTAACCCTGAAAGAACCTCCCAAATGATTAAAAATATGCCTCAAAAAATATTGCATTAGTACACAAATAACAGCAGTATCTGCCAAAACAAAGCCCAGTACTCTGTTTCTTTTTTGAGATGGAGTCTCACTATGTTGCCCAAGCTGGGGTGCAGTGACACAATGTCAGCTCATTGAAACCTCCGCTTCCTGGGTTCACAGCGATTCTCTGCCTCAGCCTCCTGAATGCATGGGGTATAGGTGCGTGCCACTGTGCCTGGCTAATGTTTGTATTTTTAGTAGAGACGCAATTTCATCATGTTGGCCAGTCTGGTCTCGAACTCCTGCCCTCAAGTAATCCACCTGTCTCAGCCTCCCAAGTGCTGGGATTATAAGCATGAGCTACCACACCCAGCCACCTAGCACTCTCATATATATATATGGAATCTTACTCTGTCACCCAGGCTAGAGTGCTGTGGTGTGATGTTGGCGCACTGCAACCTCCACCTCCTCAGTTCAGGCGACTCTCCTGCCTCAGCCTCCTGAGGGATTGCAATCCCACCTAGAACTCTTTAAAAAATTTTCAGCACTAAAACAACTGATGTTTGGTATCTAATTAAAAATTACCTGGCACATTAAGAAACAGGAAGATATAACACATACAAGGAGAAATCTTAGTCAATAAAAGCAGAACTAGATATGATAACCATGACAAAATTAGCAGAAAGGGCCATTAAAATAGCTATTATAAGTATACCTGGTATGTTCAATGATTGAAGGGAAAACATTTTTATAATGAGGACAGAACTAAAAGATATACAAAAATATAAAATTTTCAGAGATAAATATGTCTAAAATGTAAACTTTCATTGAATTGGGCTAAAAGAATATTAGACACTGTGAAAGACCAATGTACATAAAGACGTCGCAAAAGACACTGTTCAAAAGAGAATGTCCATACAGAGAAAAAAGAATGAAAAATAATGACCAGATTCTGAGAGACTTGTTAGACAACATCAAGCCACCTTTGTTTACTATGTGTCAGATAAAGCAAGGAGAAAAGGAGTAAGAAATTATATCTGAAAAAGCACTAGAAGTATTTCAAATTTGATAACTATGATTCCTAGACCCAAGTAGACCAGTGAGCTTGAATCTAAATAAATACACACAAAAAACTCCCACCATGGCACGTCATAATAAGATTGCTAAAAACTAGTGATAAAGAGAAAATCTTAAAAGTAGCCACAGGCAAAGGGCATATAACAAGCAAAAGAACAGACATTTTGTCAAAAACTATGTAAGCCAGAAGACAATTAAATTACATTCTTAAACGACTAGACGAGGACAACCTGTCAATTTGGAATTTTACAGATTTTATCTTACATACTTACCAGTCAAACAATAACAGACAACGTATCATGAGCATGCCTTTCACCACAAGACATGTTAAAGGAAAATTTTCAGGCAAAAGAACAGTAATTTCAAATGGGAGCTTGCATTGATGTAAGAAGAGCATGAAAAATATGTGAGAAATAGGAAACAGGGGTTTTCTAGTTTTAATGTTTTTACCAACAGTTGAACATTTAAAGCAAAAGTGATAACATTGGTTTGTTGGTTATAATATATGTAGATATAGAATATATGACAATAACAGCAAGAAGATGGTACGTTGGACATAAAGTATTTACATTATATTTAAATAGTATAATATTGTTTGAAGGTAGACTGTGAGATGTTAAAAATATGTATTTTAAACACTAGAGCAACCAAATGAAGTGATGTGGCAAATCTAATAATATAATTGTGAATACAAAAGGAAATCACAAAAAAATGCAGAATTAATTTTAAAAGGCAAGCCAAAAAAAAAAAGGAACATGTATCAGATTAACAAATAGAAAACAAGTAGAACTATGGTACACTTAAACAAACATATCAAAAAGTACTATGAATGTAAATTACCTAAATCTTCATTATCTCATCTGCTAGTCACTAACCACATGTGATTATTTAAGCCTGTATTAATTAGTTAAAATTAAAATGGAAAATTCAGTCCTCAGGCAAACTGGAAACATCTCCAATGCTCAATAACCACATATGACTGTCAGCCTGAACAGCGCAGACAGAGGACATTGCCATCATCACAAAAGTTCTATTAGGCTGTGCTGATATAAACATATCAACTATAAAACAGAGATTTTCAGATTGGATAGCAAAACAAGACTCAGGTATGTGCTATCTACAAAAAGAAAAGAAAGAAAAAAGACAGAGAGAAAAGAAAAAGGGGGAGCTGTAAATGCAAAAATATAAAGACACAGACAGGTTAGTGGAGAAGTCAGAACACAACGACAAATAGTACTAAAGAGAGGCCAATTCAGCCGGGCGCGGTGGCTCATGCCTGTAATCCCAGCACTTTGGGAAGCCGAGGCAGGCGGATCACAAGGTCAGGAGTTCGAGACCATCCTGGCCAACATGGTGAAACCCCGTCTCTACTAAAAATACAAAAATTAGCCAGGCATGGTGGCACATGCCTGTAGTCCCAGTTACTCGGGGGCCTGAGGCAGGAGAATCACTTGAACCTGGGAGACAGAGGTTGCAGTGAGCCGAGATTGCACCACACACTTCAGCCTGGAGACAGAGCAAAACTCCATCTCAAAAAAAAAAAAAATTCATAATGATAAAGGGCTTACTTAATCAAGATGACATACAATACTAAATGTGCATGTATCCACTGGGTACGTATCAGGTTGGTGTAAAATTAATTGTGGGTTTTGCCATTACTTTTAATTTCTTTTACCAGCAAAAACCACAGTGACTTTTGTACCAATCTAATAACAGAACTTCAAACACCTGAAGAAAAGCTGACAGAACTAAAAGGAGAAATAGACATGTTCGTAAATATATTTGGAGATTTTTATCACCCCTGTTTTTCATAAAATAATAGAACAAATAAAAAAGTAGTTGGGGTACACTGGACTTGGAAAACAAACTTACACAATTTGACCTAACTGAACTTTACAGAAGATTATACACATTCCAAAACTGCAGGACACACACGCTGTTCAGATGCACGTGGAACATTCACGATGATAGACAACACACTTGGTTATAAAATAAGTCGTAATACATTTTAAAGGATTTGAATCACAATGGTTTGTTTGTTTGTTTAACCAGAGTGGAATTAAATTAGAAATAAACAACAGAAATGTATCTGGAAAATCCCCAAATGTTTGGAAATGAAACCACACAGTTTTTTTTGTTTGTTTTGTTTGTTTCCTGTTTTTTGTTTCTTCAAGGAGAAAAACAATTTTATTCTTTCAAGAAAATGTACCAGTGGGTAGAAGAAGGGAGTAAACCTGGCTATATCCTTTGTCCTAAGCAGAGGTCTGAGATGAGGCCAGGCATGACCTTGGCTGGGGAGAAGGCTGTGGAGCTAGCTGTGGCACTGAAGAGGGAATCAGGCAGGCCCAGGAGTGGGACTTTGTTCTGTTAACAACTAGGAGCCCCTCACAGCTGGACTTGACGACAGGGCAGTGTGGGGCAGAAACAATACACTTCATAAAAACACATGCGTGAAAGAAGAAATCATGACATATTTTGAACTGACTTAAAATGAGAATGTAATATGTCACAATTTGTGGGGTACAGCCAAAGCAGTGATACAGGAACTGTTTATGAAGAGGATTAAAATCAATCAAGGAAGGCTTAGGAAAAAAAATCAAAACCTGAAAGAAATAAAGGGGAAGATAATAAATATATGAGTGACAATTAGTGAAATAGAAAACAGTAGTTCAACAATAGAGAAAATTAATAAAACCAAGATCTGACTTATTGAAAAGATTGATAAAACTGCTCATCTTTAGCATAACTGATCAAGTTTTTTTTAAAGAAAGAAGATACAAATTTGCAATATTATGGATGAAGGACTGGACATCAGTTTAGGTCCTACAGATGTTAAAAGTCTTATTAAGAAAATAATTGAATAATTTTATGCCAAGAAAATCAGTAACCTTGATGAAAAAGACAGCTTTCATGAAAGGCACATATAAAATATTTGCAAGAAGAAATGGAATTG
>NW_016107421.1:3894547-3934576 GCF_001604975.1 Cebus imitator | reverse complement strand
TTTCCATAGAGACAAGGTCTCACTATGTTGCCCAGGCTGGTATTGAACTCCTGGGCTCAAGTGATCCTCCTGCCTTGGCCTCTCAAAGTGCTGGAATTATAGGCATGAGCCACTGCACCCAGCCTATATTTCTATATATACTAGCAACAAACAACTAGAAACTAATATTTAAAAAATAATAACAATCACAACATCAAAAATACAGTATGCCTTGGAATGACTATAATGAAATATTTGTAAGAGTTGTACAATGAAAATTACAAAATACTGCCGAGAGAAATTAAAGAAGACAAACAAATGAAAAGAGATGGGACATGTTTTCGCTTGTAAAACTCAGCAGGGTTAAGGTTTCTCCTCTCCCCAACTAGTCTACAGCTTTAAAGCAATCAAAATCAGACTGGTTTTGTCTGAACGTTTTTGTATAAATCAATGGCTTATTTTAAAATTCATATGAAATGTCAAATGCCGAAGCATGGGCAAAATATTTTAGAAAAGAAGAAAGCTTGAGGATTTATAATAACTAACTTCAAGATTCACTAGAAGAATGAGGCCAGGGTTCCAGGGCGTCTGCACTGCAGTTCATCTACCCCCAACAGCTTCCACCTCCTTCCCCTGATAACGTGTGAATCCTTAATACCTATCTTGTACTCCATATTCTGCCTCAGATTCAGCTTCTGCGAACCCAACATTTAGGAAATATCTCCCTATTCCAAATTACCCTTCAAATTGCTACTATACTTATCAGTCTTATTATTCAACTTTCTAACTGTAAAAGTATTCCTAAAAGAGATACGTAACTCCTATGACATCACACCGCTTCTAGAGCATAGAAACAAATATTCCTCTGAATCATTTTATGAAGCTTGAGTAATCTAGATTCTAAAAACCTATGAACAATAATGAGACAAGATAGATGTTTCTTCCTTAGGTGAAACGCTAAATTAAAAATAATAGCAATGAAAGTAGGTGGTACCTTTGAAGGACAATATGACATTACTTAATCGGGCTTATTGTAATGATTTAGAAAGATAAAATTTCAGGGAATTTTCTTCCTCTACCTGAAAGAGAAAGTCAACGCTTCCTTTTAAGCAGTTAATGGGTTTTTTAAAAAATCTCCCAGTGAATCCCTGTCATTGTGAAATGTCAATCAACTAATAAGCCAGGCCCCAATCCAGCCAGTTAATAGCTTGTGGCTATGCTAGTTTTTCTGTTCTTTCCTGAACAGTCTGTTGATTTAAGTGGTTTTAGAGGTTCTTAACCCATAAAGGTGTTAGTTTAACAAAGAATGTCAAACAATTAACCTCTGGTGGGAATAAAGGAAAGGATTAAAACAAGCAAAATTTATCACTCTGTCAGGTTCTGCAAACACCGTCTTGATGAGCTAAAAGCCCCTAATAAAATGCCAGTTACACTCTGCCTCAAAAAACATATATCTCAATTATCATACAATGTGAATTTCTACCAAATAGATGGGTGCATTGGGCGGTTGGTCTGCACGAAGCAAAATGGTGGATGTGACAGATTGCTTTTCCACGGACTTGGCTGAGCATCTGATTTCGGTGCCATGAGATCACAGTGAAGAACTTTGCATGGTCCTTGCTATGCAGAGCTGGGGCAGAAGAGGAATGTGATATCCCCAGTGGGCCTGTGAGGTCTTCAGACTGAGGGACAATTGGTGCCAAGCCACCTGGGCCACACACTGGAGAGGGAGTGAAGGAGAGAGGAAACTCAGAGGGCAGGCTGTCCACAGCAGCCTGGGTCAGCCCAGATCACTCGTCAGGCACACCAGGCTCTCCCTTTCCTGGCTGGCACATCAGAGCAGCAAGACAGGCCTCCACCTTCTTCCAGCCAGAGACTCTGCAAACCCATCTGGACGGCAGGTCAAGGCCCCGCTCCAGACACGCCATCACTCTCCCCATCGCTGATGACTTACTGGCCAGGTGACTGGAAGACAGGATGAGATAGGGCTGCAGACTGGATTTCCCCTCAGGTGGCTAGGGACCTCTTTGACAGAGTGCAGGTGTCACTGCCTGCTCGAATCCAGCCCATCTCCACCCACTTCCCTGCAGCCCTCTGGGCCTGGGCGTTCACTGCAATGACTCACCGGCTCTGTGTGTCTGGAAGCACTTTGGTAGGGTAGGGAGGAGGGTACCAGTCTAGCCTAAGGCACACACTGCTTTGCATTCTAAGGTCCTTGCAGAAGGTTCATTCTAACCTACTAGCACATCCAGCACAGATATATTGGTTGAAGTGCAAGGACCCAGAATGTACTAAGTGCCTGTAAGCATGTCATGTCTAACAGCTACATAGGAACATAGGATAGGGCTTAACAAAGTTATTAGCACACTTATTCTTTAACAAGAAAGGAAACTTTAAAAAGGAACTTTTCTACTTCTGAAAATTCTGTCTGTTTCTGAGATTCAGGGGCAATTAGGAACAATATATTATTTCTTTCTCAAAACAGCCTCTAAGCTGGGACTGTAGGAAGAAGTTTTGTGTAACCCTTAGCGGGTCCCGGTTCCTGGAAAGCTGTGTAGGGAATCCCCATGATCAGAAAAAAAAGTCAGGCTCTTAGCGGATCACTGACAATCTGTTTTTTCTCCTGGGGCCTTCTGCCAGGTGGATCCTGGGGTTCTCTCTGTGCCTTTCTCCATCTTCTCCTTTCCTGGGGTTCCGAGGACCTTCCCTGTCCCCTTCTGCCCCAGGCACTGGCTCTCTTGGAGGGTGACGGCCCATGCTTGAGGCTTGGCTCCTCCACCTTCTTTATAGGGCAGCCACCTTAAGACAGACAACACCATCTCTTGCTATTATCCAACACTTTTCATAGCTTAATAAACTCATTCAATATCTTGTTACTCTAATGAAGTCTCTGGCTGGTTAACACAGTATCACCAAAAATCGTCCCCTCCACAAGTAATATGAAAGGAAAGGAAAGGAGAGGGTGGGGCTGGGGGCAGCCCATGCTGCCCCTTCTCCCCTTCACAAGGTGCACAGGCATGGACCCCCACAGCGAAGTCCCAGCCTCCCCAGCCAGCAGGCATGAATGTGACTATGGGTCCATCTCATAGTGAGAGTCCCTCTAATGTCTTCAGTTCAAGGACAACAGGCTCCACGTTTCTCCCGCTTTGTCCAGCAAAGAGTCCTGATGTCTGAGCTTTTTATCATAAAAGGAAAAGCTAATGCATACCAGTGAAATTTGAAACTCAGCCTGACATCCCCTGGGGCAAAAGTGCATGGTGGCAGGTTCAAAGGACAGGATAGGAGACGGGGACCAATTACTTCGGGAGGAACTTGTTTGTTTGAAGAGGCAGGAGAGTCGCAGGAAGGGTCACCTTTCATTAGCTGCGGGTACATTCCTAAGGCAACTCTTCCAGGTACTCAGTACATTCTCAGAAATTTGGGGTGGGATAGAACTTTGCTAATTTAAGGGTCCATCACCAGTGGCTGTCACCAATCTCCGTCTAAGCATGCTTATATCCCCAGCCCTTTCCATTTCCATTTGGCCCCTCTTAACCCCAGTTTCTGAACACAAAGACGTAGGGGATACGTCCTTTAGGTGAAGCTCTATGGAGCAACATGGAGTCTTATTTCCATTTGACAGATTTCAGAGGAAAGTAAAATTGGTGCAAAAAATATAGAAGGACTGTAACCTAACGTGAAGAGAGGTGGGAAAAAATGCCAGAATCATTCCTTATTTGTAGCAAATTGGCCCTTGATGTAGAACAGTGCATTCTACTCCATAGAATTTCAATGAAGTTTCATTGGTTATGGTCAAGAATTTCTGGAGCATTTAGGGGAAATACTGAGGCATCTGAGATCACTCTTAAGATCTGTACTGAGTCTGCTATCCATGGTTTCTTTTTCATTTATTTAATAGACCTTTATTATACATTTTAGAACACATTTCAAGTCAAAGAGACAGTTAGGTTTCTGCTGAAGACTGAATTTCAACAGCAAAATTCGAAATCTGTGTTGTGTACATATTAAACCATCGAGACTTTCACATCAGAGGATGAGATGATTAAATTCTGCCTGTTTCTGAGATACTGCAGCATGAGGGACACAGTTTCTGTAGCAGTGACAGCTGTGGGCATAAAAAGCACACCTCAAATTATCTGGGAGCTTTATATACACGTAAATCTATGAAGAGGTGTTGGAAGGAAAATTTCTGCATCGCCAGGTAAACCTGTGACACAAGAAGAGAGCAAATGGCCAAGAAAGAAATGAGTGCTCTGTCCACACACTTGAGAAATACAAATTATAAGCTTTCACTTCACAAAGAATGCAGAAACCAGCCTGTAATTAAGAAACTTTTGTGTTGACTATAATATCATATTATCAGCCTCAAGCTATGAGACCTTTTATAATTGCTCTGAACCAAACTAAAAATGTCTTTTTTATTCCAATATTTTATTCCAACTGAAAGAGTTTTTTCCTGCCCATCACACACACACACACACACACACACACACACACACACACACACACACACAGCTGTTTTTAGAATCCTATAGTATTTTCCCCAGTTCTAGCCAGAGAGAATCTATAAAATTGCTCTTTACAGCCCTGGAAGTGTAATGGGTGCTCAAGAATATTCTCTGAATGACACAGGGCATGGATGGGAAAAAGGAATGAATGAAAGAGAAAAGAAAATAAATGAAAACAAGAAGGAAGAAAGAGAAGGGAAGGAGGAAGGAAAGAAGGAAGGGAAGGAAGGAAGGAAAAGAAAAAAAGAGAAAGAAGAAAGAAAGAAACAGAAGGAAAGAAAGAAAGAAGAAAGAGAAAGAAAGAAAGAAAGAGAAAGAAAGAAAGAAAAAGAAAAAGAAGAAAGAAAGAAAGAAAAAAAGAAAGAAAGAAAGGAAGGATTAGTGCCCATATGGATTAACAAGTTGATTTCAGAGGGCCCCAGTGTAATTCCATCATTTAGACCACCTAGTCACTGGGATTACGCAGCCCTCACAAAATGCAGTTGATACGGGCCGTGCAGGCACCTGTTCCCCAGAACTACCCTGGGCCTTAGATCTGATTTCACCAGGGTCCAACAACAGCTGCAAGTGCCAAAAGCTCATGGACACTCTGACCACGGCCAGCCACCCTGTGTGAGGAGGAGGTGAGGGGTCCCATGTGTCTCACCTAAGCTCAGGGTGCATGACTGGTCCAGTGTTTTCTTCTTTATGCCCAGATCCTTATTTGAAAAAGATAAAAATATTCCACAACTGTGTTCACATGCTCCTTTAATGACCTGACTTCCTGCGTGGTTTTCAGCATAAGTTTATGAGCAGCAGGCAAGGTCTTCAAAATGTGGATTCAGGAAGAAATTGCTGCATGTTTGTGGCCCTTGCTGATCTGTGTCATTTGCCTCAGTCTTTCATTATTAAAAAGCAAAACAGCAGCAGTAACAACAGCAAAACTCCTCTACTGATTAACTGGATTCAGTAAGCCATAGGATGGATGAATAGACAAATAGGTAAAGCATAACATGGACAAGAGTGTATGAATTCACGATAGATCTTCTGTAGTTTCTAACATCACCAAGTCAATCTTGTTAATACTGGCCTATTTTAGCTACTGGTTCTTTTTTTGTTTAATTTTATTTATTTACTTATTTATTTATTTATGTATTTTTATTGCACTTTAGGTTCTGGGGTACATGTGCAGATCATCCAGGGTGGTTGCATAGGCACACACATGGCAAGGTGGTTTGCTGCCTCCATCCCCCCACCATCTATATCTGGCATTTCTCCCCATGTTATCCCTCCCCTCCCTCCCATCTCCACTGTCCCTCCCGTAGCTCCCCCCAGCTGACCTCAGTGTGTGATGCTCCCCTCCCTCTGTCCATGTGTTCTCATTGTTCAACACCTGCCTATAAGTGAGAACACGCGGTGTTTGATTTTCTCTTCTGTGTCAGTTTGCTGAGAATGATGGTTTCCAGATTCATCCATGTCCCTACAAAGGACACAAACTCATCCTTTTTTATGGCTGCATAGTATTCCATGGTGTATATGTGCCACGTTTTCTTTGTCCAGTCTGTCATTGATGGGCATTTGGGTTGGTTCCAAGTCTTTGCTATTGTAAACAGTGCTGCTGTGAACATACATGTGCATGTGTCTTTATAATAGAATGATTTATAATCCTTTGGGTATATACCCAGTAATGGGATTGCTGGGTTAAATGGAATTTCTATTTCTAAATCCTTGAGGAATCACCACATTGTCTTCCACAATGGTTTAACTAATTTACACTCCCACCAACAGTGTGAAAGTGTTTCTGTTTCTCCTACTAGTTCTTATTCAAAGCTTTGTGAATAATCATAGCAACTAATTATAAAAGTGTCATTTTGTGCAGAATATTGCTTCAAATTAAATAGTAAAGGGCTTTGTTTTTGAAATGTTTGCTTTCAATAAAAAGAGCCACAAAACTTGAGTGAATCCTTCCTGCATGTAGTTACACTAAGCACTTCATATAAAACATTGCGTTTAATTGTCATAACAGCCCTTTGGAAGGAGTTTTATTTTTAGCTCCACTTTACAGTTTAAAAGTTTAGGTAATGTGCCCAAGTTTACTCAACTACTGAATGCCATGGCTTGACTTGCTGGATCTGAGTTCATGCTCAATCTGCTATAACTTGCAGCCTTCCTGGAGTTAACCTATATTCCTGTCCCGGCAGCATGAGGTCAGATGCTAGATTATATGTGAAAATCTGTCCAAGATGCACCTGCTTCCTCTGCTTGGGTCATGGGAGGCACTGGCAGAGTTTTCTGAGAAACCTGCTGATGATGAACTTCTTAACATGGGATTATTTGCAGGCCTAGACACAAGCGTCACACTTTACACAGGAGTTTACCATAAGTGTGTTGACAGAGTGAATGAATGAATGGATGGATGGATGAATAGACAAATAGGTAAAGCATAACAGGACAAGACTGGGTTTTGTTCAGGCTAAATAGGCTTTTTTGTTCCCACCATCCAAGACACACAATATTAAATTTGCCAGCTCACAATGATAGTAAATTGGAAACTATGAAAGGAAAGATGTGTATTGCTGACCTCGCCCTGTATATGTCCGGAAGAGCTCTGCTTACATGGAACTACCAGGAAGTTCTTGCTCTGACAGGAAGTGACTTGGAAAACGAGGCAGGATGAGTCAGTGAAATAGGCCTGCTCCCCTTTCCTTCACCCCCTCTGTGGCTGATGCCAGCGCCAGGGTATTATAAGCCCTTTTGACAGCTGGTGTTAGTTTCCTGAGGACACCAGGCTCACCGTACTTTGCGCAGCAAATCTGTGCACATAGTCCCCTGGAGCAGCATGTAAATAAGTATCAAAAGAAGAAAGAAATGACTTTTTCCAGACTGTTCTGTGGTTGCTCTGTTGCAAACAGGAAGTAATGCAATAGAGATACAGACAGAGAATTAATCACTAAAATAGTAAATATGGGTCAAGAGAGGAGAATGTCACATCCATCCATCCTTGAGAAACATGTAGAGCTGGTTCCTGACGAGTAATAAAGTATGCATTCATAATGGAATCATGTTATGGAAAGAGGTAATAAAGTGTCACCGCACGTTTACATGAAGGCCATTTTAAGTGGCATTTGGCAAATTGGGCCACTATTTTTTTTTTTGAGACAGAGTTTCGCTGTTGTTGCCCAGACTGGAGTGCAATGGCATGATCTCGGCTCACTGCAACCTCCGCCTCCTGGGTTCCAGCAATTCTCCTGCCTCAGCCTCCCGAGTAGCTGGGACTAATCATGCCCAGCTAATTTTTGTATTTTTAGTAGAGACGAGGTTTCACCTTGTTGACCAGGATGGTCTCCATCTGTTGACCAGGATGGTCTCGATCTCTTGACCTCGTGATCCACCCTCCTCGGCCTCCCAAAGTGCTAGGATTAGAGGCGTGAGCCACCGCGCCCGGCCGGGCCACTATTATAAAATCATCTCCAGCTGAGTCTCCAAAATTGAAAGGTGCTGTCAAAAAGCCAGTTCACAGAGAGGCTAACAAAATGGTCAAATGTTTAGAAAACAAGACAAATGGGGTAACTCTGTTTCCTCATTGAATAAGTAGAGGACTTAGGGCGTCTCCGTTTGGAGAAAAGAATGTTGTTGGACAATTATAAATCAGTTTCCTCACTCTTTAGGGGACACACATTGAAAAACAGATTTCTGGTACTTAGGTTGTACTTTAGACATTAATTGCTAATAGCCAAAGTTCAAAGTTTTTGCATATTTAACCAGAGAAGTCTAAGAATCCCATGAAAACCTTTTTGACAACTGTTCACATGGCGGAACCTGGGGAAGGCATGGAGGTTCTGTGTTACCTCCCTTGATACCTCCAGCATTTGGGAGTCTTCCTTCAGTGCCTGTCTTGCTTAGCGAGACTATGACGTCCTTACATTAATTACTACCTTCTTCTCACATCTTCCCACAGTCACTCAGTAACACTTGCCTTAGCATCCCCAGCACTCAGCTGGGCTCTGGGAGGGCTTCGAAGGCATGAAAAGTAGCACCACCATAAATGGCACCAAGATATGCCCCTGTGAAATATACACTCAAATGGTAGCCCAAGGCCATGTGTGGCCTGCTGGAGGGAGCCCAGATTGACACAAAGATATGGATTCTAGTTCTGCCTAATCTTATCAGGTGTGTGGGCTTGAACAAGACACCGTTTTTGTTTTTGTTTTTGTTTTTTTAACTGCACTTTGGTTCTTCCCTTGCAAAGTGAGAAAAATATTAACTGCGTGGGAATAAAGACAACTATCCATTTTACTGTACAATCTAATCAGTAAATCACTGTTCAACCACAGGGATTCTACAAGGTGACTCAGCAGTGAGGGCATGCAACGGCAGGAAGATGAGCTTGGGAAGGACTTTGCAATGTCGAGGAGACTTGAATGGGACCTCAGGACTAGATAAGTTACTGAGGCAGTGGACAGGGAATCTACCTTGGGGTATCATTTTCTTTTAAAGGATATTAAGACAAAACGTCCAGGCTCTTCAGAACTAATGCCAAGTCAGGCATAGCTACGTGTGAAATATAGTGTCAAAGATTGACTTGGAAAAGGAGGAGGACAAAGATTGACACTATATTTCATACGTAGCTATGCCTGCGTTGGCATTAGTTTGGCATTGGAATTGACACACATCAGATGAAGGAAGGAAAAATTTGTGTTATCATGAATGTTATAATTTAGAAGTTCGCTTTTAATGACTTGGATAGCAGAAGAAGGTTAAGAAATGTGATATTTATGGTTAACATAGTCAAAATACTGATTGTTACAAAAACAGAACCTATCACCTATCTTCAGATTTTGAGTCATTTTTAAAGAGAAAATATCTAACAATCTGTCTACTAAAATTGTCATAACTGGATATTGAAGGAGCTTGGAATGTATTCCATTTTTATTTGACTGAGTTTTTTTCTATCATTTATCTGGGAGACAGAATAAGGCTTGTTTTCTTTTGCTGTGGCTATTTTGATAGCTTAGCCAATAGATAGCTTAGCTGTATAAATCTGTACCAGTATGTGTGTATACCATTCTTCATTTCAGTGAGGTAACAGAGAAACTCAATAAGCAAAAAAAGTTTAAGGCAGCAAAAAGAGAGCATGTGCTTCATAACACCACACAAGGAGAGATGACTGAAAATGACAGCTAAGTGAAATCCTCAGATTCCAGAACGGCTATTTCTGCAGAAAAGACAAGAGTCCTCCTTCATCTAAGGAGAGCTGCGTCCAGGGAAGACTCCACAGAAGTGGCAACGCGGGCACCTTCCAAGTTATAGGGAATGCAGTATCTCCAACAAGCTGTCAGTTAGGAAGCTCAGCCAGCACTTCGTAAATCAACTCACATCTCTAAGATGAGAAAAATAAAAATAAAAAGCGCCGACGGAGGCATCAGCTTTCCTCAGACATTGCAAGGAGCACTCACTTCAAAGCTTAATTTGGTGCCAATGAAAGCCCATTAAACACGATATACCCACAGAAGAGATGCCTGCTCAGATTTCTTCAGAGCCTTCAAAAAACAAAGAAGTCACTCCATTTTCAAATTTGAGATTTAAAAGCTTATGCTTGCCATCCCAGGTCATGATGCTTAGTTGCCCCAGAACGGTTTGATTCTGATGTCATTATTAAACAGTGTGCTTTGAGTTACAGCTCTCAAACCCTTCAGAATTGCTTTTGTTTTCTTCAGTAATAAAGTCTTTTCCTGTCCTGAGAAACAGATTCCCAGGAATGGCTCTGCATGGAGTCTACAGTTGGGAAGGAGGGAAGGGGACAAGAAGGCCAAGAGCTTGCTGGGTTTTCCCTGTCTCTGATCATAAAGTAAAGTTCAAGTGGTGTCATTCCACACTAATCAGAATAATGAGGTAAGAAAATGGACAGGAAATAGCTTCACTTTAAGTGCCCATTATCTGATGCCAATTGACAAAGAAATGCTTAGGAAATTGGAAGTGTGTGCAGCAGCCAGTCCCATGACGGGGGCACTGAAGTCAATATGGTCATTGTTATTCATTTCAGTGTCAAGGTTTCGTGAGTAGGGGGATTTTTCAGACACAAATTGCAGTCCTTATTAGTGAGTGTTGAACATAGTGCTGGAAACAAGTCTATGTGTAATGCTTCCATAAGGGGGGAGACTAGTATGTTCCTAGAATTAACCACAGTCTTTAAAATTAAGACCAAATGCCAGTAAACAATGCATATTCTCCTCCACATGAATTTTTCTTCCTGATAATGCCGTCAGTACAAGATTGAATTTCAAGTCTACCTCAAGAGCTATATGAAAAGTGAACAATTTGATCTTTGAGGGATTTCATTTCATCCAAGATACTCTGAAATCTCCTTTGTCTTCATACAGTATCTTTGTCGATTTAATATGGTTAATGGCCAGGAATGTCAGAAGCCACATGATGCTGGAAGGCACATTTTCACTTCGTCTGCCTTTCTGACACATTTTGCTTAACTTAATCGGGGGTTGACGTTAATTTCCTGAAGCAGTTTCCAGGGTCCTTGTGCAAAAAGGGAAAACAATTCCCATTCTTTTAGGACATATGGTTGTCATTAGGTAAACATTCTCTTGTGCCACTCTGGCACCCCTGTGCCCCCCACGCAACTTCTACAGATTGAGCTCAACCACCACATTTTGAGCGCATTCATTTTCCAAGGTTTTCTGGGGGCGTGTCAGCCAAGCACCCCCAAAAGCAGGACTCATGGGCTCTGCATCCTAGCCCTCACCCACGCAGGGGGGTTTGGAGTGGGTCACTGCATTGCCACCAGGTGCCCTAGCAGCCCAGGAAATTGACTTGATCTCCTGCTACACCACATGGAACCCTCTGTGGAAGACACCAGGGTCACCTCTGAGGGTTCAGTAGAGCAGAATCACTAGGTATGAATGAGGACCTGGGATGCTTTCAGCAGCAAGAAGCCCACCTGGGTCTTGGGATAGCTACAGTGGATGCTCTAGAGCCAGACTGCCTGAGGCCGAGTCCTCTGGCTCTGATGCTTATAAACTCTGCCCTCGGCAAGCTTCTTACCCTCTTCCAAGCTTCCAGTGTTCCCATTTGTGAAATGGGCACCCATTTCACAGAGCTCTTGTGAGGGCAAAGTGAGATAATGCACTGAGGGTACTCAGCAAAGTCAAGGGCACAGAGGAGGTGAGTAGTAATTATTAACCCTTTCCGTTCCTTCTCTGGTGAATGGAAGTCAGCCTGATACCTACCTCAAACGCTGTTGTGAAGACTGAAAGAGTGAAAGCATGTGAAGTCACAGCACAGCTTGGGGTGTAGCAAGCACACAGTAAACGCTAGCAGTGCTGCTGTTATTCATAATACAGATAGAGTGGCCTTGGCCTTAGTGACGGGTACATCATCTCATAGGCATGACCCTGCAGAGGACTTGGATGCCCAGGAGATGACTTTGGGAGGTGTCTCATCCATCAGGCACAGACAAAGCCTTAGGGAAGAAGTCGAGTTCCAAGCCTCCACAGAGGTGATGAAGAGCAGAACATGGGGTAGGGTGGTTATGGAATTTCTGATGGGCCAAGGCCACCCAGAGATAAGGCTGGTCATGCCCAGGAGTTGTGGGTATTTCTTTGCTAGTTATAGGACTCAGACATCTTTAATTCTCCCTAACATTCTGTTGAGATCCCACCAAATGTTGCAATCAATAGTAGGCACTTATAAAAAGGGGGAAGAGGCCGACAGGAGACGGGCTGTTAAAGAAAGTGGTACCAACTGCCTGTCTGAATGAGTCAGGGCTCTCCGGAGAAGCAGAATCAATAGGATAGACAGAGATGTCCAAGGAGATTTATTATGGGAGTCAGCTCTGGAGCTTTTGGAGGCCAAGAAGCCCCACTGGTATGGTTTGGCTCTGTGTCTCCACCCAAATCTCATCTCGAATTGTACTCCCATAATTCCCAAGTGTTGTGGGAGGGACCCAGTGGGAGATAATTTGAATCATGGGGGTGGTTTCCCCCACACTGTTCTTGTGGTGGTGGAATCTGATGGTTTTACCAGGGGTTTCTGCTATTGCATCTTCCTCATTTTCTCTTGCTGCCACCATGTAAGATGTGCCTTTTACCTCCCACCGTGATTCTGAGGCCTCCCCAGTCTCAGGTATGTCTTTATCAGCAGCATGGAAACAGACTAAGACAGTAAATTAGTGCCAGTAAAGTGGGGGTTTGCTGAAAAGATACCGGAAAATGTGGAAGTGACTTTGGAACTGGGTAACAGGAAGAGGTAAGAACAGTTTGGAGGAACTCAGAAGAAGATAGGCAAATGCAGGAAAATTTAGAGCCTCCTAGAAACTTGTTGAATGGCTTTGTCCAAAATGCTGATAGTGATATGGGCAATGAAATTCGGGCTGAGGTGGTCTCAGATGGAAATGAGGAGCTTCTTGGGAAGTGGAGCAAAGATGACTCTTGTTACGTTTTAGCAAAGAGGCTAGCGGCATTTTGCCCCTGCTGTAGAGATTTATGGAACTTTGAACTTGAGAGAGATGAGTTAGGGTATCTGGTGGAAGAAATTTCTAAACAGCAAAGCATTCATGATGTGACTTGGGTGCTGTTAAAGGCATTCAGTTTTATAAGGGAAGCAGAGCATAAAATTTCCAAAAATTTGCAGCTTAACAATGTGATAGAAAGCAGTAACCTATTTTCTGAGGAGAAATTCAAGCTGGCTGCAGAAATTTGCATAAGTAACAAGGAGCCGAATGTTAATCCCCAGGACAATAGGGAAAATATCTCCAGGGCATGTCAAAGATCTTCACTGCAGTCCCTCCAGTCACAGGCCCAGAGCCCCTGGAGAAAATGGTTTCATAGGCCAGGCCCAGGGTCCTCATGCTGTGTGCAGCCTAGGGACTTGGTGCTTTGTTTTCCACCTGCTTCAGCATGGCTGAAAGGAATCAAAATAGAGCTCAGACTGTGGCTTCAGAAGGTGCAAGCCCCAAGCCTTGGCAGCTTCCACGTGGTGTTGAGCCTGCTAGTGCACAGAAGTCAAGAATTGGGGTTTGGGAACCTCCTCCTAGATTTCAGAAGATGTATGAAAGTGCCTGGATGCTCAGGCAGAAGTTCGCTATAGAGGCAGGGCCCCTCATGGGGAACCTCTGCTGGGGCTTTGTGAAAGGGAAATGTGGGGTCAGAGCCCCACACAGAGTCCCTTCTGGGGCACTGCCTAGTGGAGCCATGAGAAGAGTGCCACTATCCTCCAGACCCCAGAATGGTAGATCACTGACAGCTTGCACTTTTTCCCTGGAAAAGCCACAGACACTCAATGCCAGCCCATGAAAGCAGCTGGGAGAGGGACTATATGCTGCAAAGACAGAGGCAGAGTTGCCTAAGACCATGGGAACCCACTCTTGCATCAGCGTGACCTGAATGTGAGACATGGAGTCAAAGGAGATTATTTTGGATCTTTAAAATTTGACTGCCCTGATGGATTTTGAAATTGCGTGGTCCCTATAACGCCTTTGTTTTGGCCAATTTCTCCCATTTGGAATGTATTTACCCAATGCCTGTGCCCCCACTGTATCTAGGAAGTAACTAGCTTGTTTTTGATTTTACATGCTCATAGGCGCAAGGGACTTGCCTTGTCTCAGATGAGACTTTGGACTGTGGACTTTTGGGTTAATGCTGAAATGAGTTAAGGCTTTGGGGAACTGTTGGGAAGGCATGATTAGTTTTGAAATGTGAGGACATGAGATTTGGAGGAGTCAGGGGTGGAATGATACGGTTTGGCTCTGTGTCCCCACTCAAATCTCATCTTGATTTGTATTCCCATAATTCCCACATGTTGTGGAAGGTACCCCATGGGAGATAATTTGAATTATAGGGACAGTTTCCCCCATGCTGGCATTGGGTGGGTCTCACAGTATCTGATGATTTTATCAGGGGTTTCCACTTTTTAATCTTCCGTATTTTTCTCTTTCCACCACCATGTAAGAAGTGCCTTTCACCTCCTGCCATGATTCTGAGGCCTCCCCAGCCATGTAGAACTGTAAGTCCAATTAAACCTCTTTTTCTTCCCAGACTTGAGTATGACATTATCAGCACAGTGAAAACGGACTAATACACCTAAGACCTGTAAGCTGGAGAAGCAGGAAAGCTGAGGGCATACTTCAGTCTAAGATCACATGCCTTAGAACCTGAGGGTTCATCTTAAAGTCTGAAGGCCCAAGAACCAGGGACTCCAATGTCTAAGAGCAGGAGAATATATATTCCCAGCTCATGAAAAGAGCTGTGCCTTTTTGTTCTATGGGCCCCTCAATGGCTGCATGATTTCCACCCACATCAGTGAGGCTGATCTGCTTTATCTAGTCTACTGACATGAACATGCTCACAGACACACTATGAAATAATTTTTTACCAGCTATGTGAACATCCCTGAGGCAGGTCATGTTGACACCTAAGATCGGTATCACACAGCCCATCATTTCCTTTCTTGAGGAGCATGGCTAGATCAGATGCAGGGCTGGGGCTCCATCTGGACCACAGTTTGACCAAGGTCCTGAGCTCTGCCATGTTCTACTCCAAAGCGGGGTCAGAGGTGCAGAGCTGAGTCTTAGGGCCCATCCGAAAAGCCTGGACTTAGTGTGTCACAGCAGCGTCTGTGTACCAGCAGGGTGCTGTCCTTCTCTAGAGTCTTCCAGGCCCATCCCTGTCCCTGTCCCCTGTGGCAGGGCCAGACCCTTTGGTATTTCTCCTCTATGATGACTACAGAAGCTCCCTTCAGACTTGCCCAGAGAAGCGGGACCTGTCTTTGGCTTGATTGCTTAAGAAACAATGTGTGGTAAATGCTGGAACCTGAAATATTCAGGCCTTGCAATCCTTTTAGCCGGTAGCAAGTTGTCTGTAACAGTAAATTTGGAAACAAGATAGCACCACCCTTGACCTTGAACACATTTAGTATGACTCTCATTTTTCTTCCTTCAGTGTGAGCTAATCCTACCAGTACTTTAAGGACGTTCTCTAGTGCAGGCAGATCCCTGCTTAAGTGCAGGTTTCCCCTCCACAACACCCAGGTAGAAGAGGAATTGGTCACGAAGTTAGGCCAAGCATCACCTACAATCCTTGAGAACCCTGGGGCAGGTTTTGGGAACCCAGCACCCAGAAGCACAAGAGGACACAGTGTTAACTGCTCATGAAGGGGCCCACTGCCATCCCCATGTTGCAAAGGACAGCCACCGGCTTCACAGAGTCAGTCATCAGGCCAGAGCACGGTGTCTGGGAAATGAGTGACAGACCAGGAAAGCAGAAACTGAGTGACGCATCTGACCCAGGATTGTCTGATCCTGAGAGGTAGCCACCATGGAGTCGCGTCTGCTGGGGAGAAGAATTTTAATCATTGACATGTGCACTCCGCTGCCAGCCATGCAATGCTCTTAGTATACTTGGGCTTGGCAGCTCCCTTCCCATCCCCTGCAACGGCCCTGAGAAAAAGCCGGGCAGGGCAGCCCCCATGACTGCCTCAGATGATGATTTGTTTCAGTGAGAGCTTGGGAAAAAAGGAAATAACTTGCTGGTTTTACTAATGGTGCAAAGAATGCATGACTATAGGATGCTCTTTGCAGATTTGAAATTTGGGATTCTCAGTATTTGAGTACAGGCCCTGCCAACCCACGACGTCCCTTGGGCAGTTCTTGGTGATTGTAGGCTTGAGTGAAGCCAGCGTGAAAATGAATGGAGTTTTGGGGCTGGGGGACCTCCCAGAGCAGGGCTGGGACCCCTGCTGCCATGGCCCCCTCTGTAGAGTCCTGCAGAGGCCAGGATGACTGGTTGGATGAAGGCTGCACAGAGGATAACAGAGGCTGCTGTTCTGATCTGGCTGTGATGGATGAGAGCCCTGAAGAGCAGGAGGCAGATGTTTTTCCATGCGGCCCACAGCCATGGCTATGCCTCTGACATCAGTCTGTCCTAGCTCCTAAGATTGGGGCTGCAGCAGGAAGTATAAGACAGTAGGGGAACTTGATCACCTGAGAGGTTCTGTCGAACCCCAAGAATCTATGGCATGCCAGTTACAGAGTGTTGTTAAAAACCTTCAAGTTCAGCCAGGTGCGGTGGCTCACGCCTGTAATCCCAGCACTTTGGGAGGCCAAGGTGGGTGGATCGTGAAGTCAAGAGATCGGGACCATCCTGGCCAACATGTTGAAACCCCGTCTCTACTAAAAATACAAAATAAGCTGGGCATGGTGGTGTGTGCCTGTAGTCCCAGCTATTTGAGAGGCTGAGGCAGGAGAATCATTTGAACCTGGGAGGCTGAGTTTTCGGTGAGCCAAGATTGTGCCACTGCACTCCAGCCTGGTGACAGAACGAGACACCGTCTTAAAAAAAGCCTTTGAGCTCAGCCCCTGAGACTTGGCTATGGCCGTGTGGAGACCCTGAGACTGTGTTCACTGCCTGTTTCCAGCACTGGAAAGCTGACGCTGACTTCATTTCTGTTCTCTTGTTTGGTCCAAAATCTTGGCCTTATGCACAAGACCCCTAGCAAGAGCTCTACTTCTTTTCGTAGAAACCTGCCCCTCAGTTTTAATTACTAGCCTGTGGACCACTTATCCACTCATCCATATCATGCTGGCACCATTTCTCAAAGACCTGGTGTGAATAGATGCCTGCTGCCTGAAGGATTTTTAAGGGCCACCCTGCAGAACCACTCCAAGATATTACAGTCTCTAAGATAACATTCTGCCTCTCTTCTCACTGTAGGATGGTCAGGGTGTAGTTCATAACTCTGGGTGTGCACTGCCTCAAGGACTCTGGCCAGTGCAGGAAGACATAGAAAGCATGTCACCACCACCTCCTCCTCTGCTCATGGGAGACATCGATAACTGATCCCAGAGCTCTGTCTCACATCACCATTAGATCAGAGCTAACATTCAAGGTGAAGCCTTTTGGGTACCTTGGCTTTGCCCAACACAGAGTGATATGTTTTCAATGAAACTGAGAGATAATATATAGTCAGAGATGACAAGGCTTTCATGGGGCTTACAGTAATACCTGGCAGAGACAGAAAGCATCCAGCACATGGAGATGGCTCTGTGGCTCCTGGGGTTTGTAACTCACTTGGGTTTGAAACAGGCTCCACAATCTCCATGCACACCTGTCTACCCCAGGGGCAGAGTAGCCACCAGCTGTCAGGCAGGCACCCTCTTAGCCCCTAACTCAGATCCCTAGAGTGCTCTGTGTGACCCATGAGGGTCCTGGTAGGAGGGTCCCACAGGGAACACCACTGGCTCTGTAGGGTCAGTGCTTCAATGGAAGAGTGTAGCTGTAAGATTCTGGTGGCTGGCAAAATATCAGCCTTCCAGCCTCCCCCAGGCAATACTCTTCACAGATCCACTGGCAGCTTCCAGCATAGGGCTTCCCAATGACATTCGAGCTCTGCCCCTTCCATGGGCCTGGGCAGAAAACATCTTTGCTACCCAGGAAATTTGTTGCAATGGCAGCTGGGCAACGATATGATTATTGGTTTTCTCTTGACTCTGTCCAATCCCTAAAGAAATGGGTGAGATTCCATGCAAAGAGAGCCACAAGAAACCCCTCTGCTGATGAGTCCCAATGTTCATGGCACACACTGTAATGAAGCTGCTGCTGGCAGTGAGATGACCTTGCATCCTCCAAGGTAGAAGGGAGCAAACTGCAGAGACAGAAACCTGCTGTGGCCACTGTGTTTTCTCATAACATTTCCACCTATAGGCCTGATGTGTGAAGAGCTGCCCCCTGTTGCTCATGTGAGGGGTAGGGTGAGGGTCCCTGAGCCCCAGTGCTCTATCTAGACCAAGGTGTCCACAGGGAACTTTCTGGAAGGGCTGCTCCTCTATGGTACAATTATGAGTAGATTTTTATTACTAGAACCCAACAGAGAAATAATAAGAAAGGAAACTGCCACACAAATTCAAATGTGGAAAATGAATCTTTAGGCCAAAATACATATTGTTTAAAATGAAAAATGATATGAAACTGTCATAGAAATTAATTATGCAATCAAGTCAAAGGGATTCAGTCTAAATGAAAGGGTCTCTCATGCCTGCCCCTTTAACTCCACTAATCTGGAAGAGAGAGACTTAATGAAAAAATACTAAACCCTGTTGAAATGATAACGTTGTGATATAGGATGAGTTCCAAGTTGGGATTGTTGGAGATAAAGGTACTTGGTGCTGCAAAGTGGAACCAACACTTCAGCAAAAGCTTTCCCAGCAAGGCAGTTTACTTCTATAGAAGGGCGTCTCCTATGTGCAAGGCAGAGGCAAGGGAGTGCACACAGAACAAAGGAGAGCAGGAGTTTTTATCCCTAATGCAGACCCTATTCCTGTGTCCTCCCTCTGTGGGCTGGGGTCAGACCACACAATCTAGGCTAATTCCAACTGGCTACTGTTGACGTCATCAAGGGGATAAGGGTGGGCTTTTGATGGGAAGGATGGTTACATAGGTGATATGAAATGTGTATGCATGTTTGGTCACTGCAGAGACAGGGAGGGCTGATAGATGGATGGATAAGATTACTTTACAGAATAGAACAAAGAACCAGAAACCAAAACCCTTTGAAGAGAAACTATTTGTTCTTAACAACAGGATTCTCATATTTATTTTCTTGTTGGATACTTTAGTAGGGGTGTCCAATCTTTTGACTTCCCTGGGCCATACTGGAAGAAGAATTGTCTTGAACCACACATAAAATACACTAACATTAACAATAGCTGATGAGCAAAAAAAAAAAAAAATTGCAAAAAAACTCATCATGTTTTGAGAAAGTTTACAAATTTGTGTTTGTAAATTTGGCTATATTCAAAGCCATCCCAGGCTGCATGTGGTCTGCAGGCCGTGAGCTGCATGAACTTGGCTTATAGATAAACCTTACAGTGCCTCTACTCTTTTTAAATCACACACAGACACTGCCAGGGATTCTGTAGACTTCTATTTATAAGAATTAGGGGCTTTTTCCTTTTCCTTGCCTTTTACAAGATGGCCCAGGAGCCAGCTGGTTTACCCAGAGGACTTGCTGACACACCTCTACAGCCTCAGACATGGTGAACAGCAAGACAGAGGCAGCATCTTTTAACATATGCATATGCTAATAGGTCTAATCAGCCAAACGATCCGGTGAGATCTGCCCTCCTGCCGTTCTTCAGGGAAGGGGCTTGCGCATGGGTGCCTGGCTCTGCTGGAGCTGACAGCTCGCCTCACTGGTACACTTCTCAGCTGAAAATGAAAATTATCTCTGCAGGGAACTGGAAACAAGACGTGTTCTCCTGTTTTGGTTTGATTTTCTGTACTAAGACTATTTGAAATGTAAGTTCTTTTGGTATTTAAAGTTTTTGGTGCCAAGCACAGTAGCTGACGCCCGCAATCCCAGCACTTGGGGAGGCCAAGGCAGGTGCATCACCTGAGGTCAGGGGTTCAAGATGAGCCTGGCCAACATGGCAAAACCCTGTATCTACTAAAATACAACAATTAGCCGGGCGTGGTGGCATGTGTCTGTAGTCCCAACTACTCGGGAAACTGAGGCAGGAGCATCGCTTGAACCCAGGAGGTGGAAGTTGCAGTGAGCCGAGGTTGTGCCACTGCACTCCAGTCTGGGGAACAAAGCAAGACTCCAGCTCAAACAACAACAGCAACAAACTCTTTGGTGGGGGCTATATACAGAATGATACTTATAATTATTAATAACAGTAGGAATGATTATAAAAGTGGGCAGGGCCTTGCAGGCAGAGGCAGCAGGATGTGTGAAGAGCACAGAAACACTGAGTCTGAGGGGACACAAAGCAGGAAGGAGACCTCAGCCATTTCGTGGGGCTGGAGCACAAGGCGGCCGGGATGGTGCAGGGAGAGGAGGCTGACAGGGACCTTCTCTGCACTGCAAAATAACAGCCACGTGTGTTTCATTAAGCACCCGTCCCAGGCATGATTTAAGCTCATCTCTAAAGTTCCTAGGAATCAGCTATCGCCATTCTCCTTTTACAGACTAAAAACTGAAGCTCAGGGGAGGTTGCAGTCTTGTTTGAGATCTTATCAGGGCAAGAGGGAACATTAATACATGACTGTGTTGTCCTTTTAAAATACACCCATGAATTCTTGAACACTCTTCCCTTCCAGAGGTGAAGGTCAATCCCACCCCTCTTGAACGTGGGTTGGACTTCATGACTCTCTTCTGCTGAACAGAATGTGGCAGAAGTGATGACGTGTGACTTCCAAGGCTGTGTTATACGAGCCATCATGGCTTGTTTCTTGCTCTCTCTTGGATCCTTTATTCTAGGGGAAGCCAGCTGCCATATTGTGAAGATACGTAAGCATCCCCTATGGAGAGATCCATGTGCCAAGGAGCTGAGGCCTCCAGCAAACAGCCAGCAAGAAACTGAGGTGCCTGCCAACTGCCTCGAGTGATCTCAGGAGTGGATCATCCACCCATTCACGTCTTCAAATGACTGTAGTTCCAGCCAACATCTCCAGGGCAGCCTCGAGCCAGAGCCTCCCAGCCCCAAGCTGCTCTGGGATTCCCTGCGCACAGAAACAATGAGGAAAAAACGTTTATTGTTTTAAGCTGCTCAGTTGAGTGGTAATTGGTACACTGCAATAGAAAATGAATACATGATTTACACATTCAGGAAATACAGATGCATATAAAATAAGAAGTGTGTGTAGTCCTCCTCCCCCTTTGTCTTCACCAAATCCCCCACAGAGATAATCAGCTGGTGTTTCCATGTTCACCCTTCCAGCCCAGTATGCCTCTAGTAAAGGGCTGATGAGCTAAAGAAGCCTATAAACCCCTTGTTGGAAGGGCTTTGTGGAAGTTTGCAGAAGCCATTGAGTATCTGAGACAGGGGCTGACACCATTAGACTTGCATTGTGGAAAGAACAGCCCAGCAGCCTGGAGAGGAGAGATTGAAGCAGGTAGGATGGGAGGCGGAATCCGTGATGCAGACGGGAAAAGCGATGGTGACCAGGAAGATGGAAAGTTACGGAACAGAAAGGCAGAGTCTAGGAATATCTAGGGATGGGGCCAACGCGACCTCTCCTCTTGCTCCAGCCTCTGGGTGTCCACCGCCAGGGCCAGGTGTGCAAAAGTATGTAGGTGTCAACATGAATTCAATTTCACTGCCCCATTATCCATACACAGCAGCCTGGAGAGGTCAAAGGCAAATCCCGTGTTCTACAGCAGAAGAGTACCTAAATGGAACCACCACCAACACAGGAAATTGATTCTCTGAAGTTTTACAGGTCAGCCAGAACAGCTGATGACAAGCCTTCTCCACGCCAAATTCAGCAGGACAAGACTGACCCCGGACCAAGGCTTGACTGCTGTGCATTCAGCACCCTTTGGCTGTGTTTTAGATTTTCTCAACATTCCTGTATGATAGGCACCCTCATGATCCTCACCTTACAAATCAGAATGAGGGCAGGCTGCCACTTTGGACCAAAACCTGCTGCTGCTTGATTTTGTGAATGAAGTTTTTGGGGAACCCAGCTATGCTCATTTGTTTACCTATTGACTTTGGCTGCTTTTCGCTGCAGCAGATGAGCTGAGTAGTGGCCACTGAGACCTTATGGCCAAACATATATACTCTATGGCCCTTGATAGGAAAAGCCTGCCGACCCCTGATCTAGCTCAGATGGGGGAGGCTCAGCAACTGCCCCCTGCATCCAGACTCCAGCCGGGTCGGATCGGACTTCAAAGGCCTGCACTAGTGTTGAACTGAGCCCGGCAGAGCGGCCACCGGTTTGAGGATGGTGTTGTCTCCTTTCCTTCAGAGCAACTCTGAGCAGCTCGGAGAAGCTGCAACTTGAGGCTTTGAAGGCTCCCTGCGTGGTCTGAAGATGGTCTGAAATCTGAAGAGGGCCAGCGGGAAGGGACGCAACTTTGCCGAAAGGAGCCCGGCAGGAGGGCCTGGAAGACATCTAATTATAGGCTCAGGTTTGCCTGTGAGCTTCTCTTTCTAGGAGAGGGGCGCATCCAGCTCTGGGAGCCTCACAGAGAGCTAAGCCAGCCCCAGAGGGTAGGGGCGATTGAGGAAACAGGAGCAGGTGGGAGAGAGAGACGAGAGGGAGACAGAGACGAGACAGCAGAAAGAACAGAGAGGGGGAGGGAAAGGGAGGAGAGAAAGAAAGACTGCCTGTAGAGGAGAGAGAAAAAGGAGGAAGAGGGAGAGAGAGGGAAGAGGAGAGAGAGGGAGAAGAGGGAAAGAGGAAATAGGAGGGAGAGTAAGGGGGCGGGGGAGAGAAGGTCTCCATGCCTGCACTGCTGGGTTTGGCTTGGAGAAGCCTGTCATCAGCCGTCCCAGCTGGCCTGTAAAACTGCAGAGAATCAATTTCCTGTGTTATTGGTGGTTCCATTTAGGTACTCTTCCCCTAGGCATTTTTCAATTACAGGTCTAAAATCTCATTCTCTCTGAGCATGGAGCATGGGTTTTTTTTTTTTTTTTTTTTTTTAAGCCTGCCTTTGTTGAGGTTCAAATTGGCTGGCTCCAACCCAGAGACAGACCAAAGGGCACCGAAGAGCAGAGACTTTAGATGCTGCCTGGGGAGGGCATGGCCGCGCCCACCCTGCCCACGGGGGAGCCTGAAAGTCAGGCTGGCTGGAGAGGATGTGGTTTGGAGAAGCACATGGAAGCCTGAGCCACGACGGAGCTCAGGGATACCAGCGGAGGGGATACTGCCGGCAAGGGCAGTTTGTCCGGGTGCCCCAGATCCCCAGATCTGGCCGCTTAGCCCCACCCTGCCTCTCTGTCCTCAGATGGCTTGGTCTGTCTGTCTTACGAATCAGGAGACAACCAGGCATTGGCATAAATATTAGAAAATAAAATTGCCAGTCTGGGTCCTGCTCAGGTGACAGTAGGTTAGCCCAGGCCCCTGCCCAGCTCAAGCAGACGGTGGGGGGAGGCAGTGCCTGAGAATGTCGGTCTTGCAACCTGCCATTTCACCTTTAAACTCTCTCCTCTGAGCCTCGAAGGTTCTGGTCCCCAGGAGTTCCCATTCAAATATGCATCACCCTGGGGCAGAAGTGGTCATCTGAAGATGGATGTGTGCAGGGTGAGTGCAGCCACACCCTTGCCAGGCAGTGTCTAAAGCTCTCTGCTCTGCTCTACTCTTTGAAGTGAAGCATTAGGACTTCAGCAGCGATAGTAGAAATGCAATTTAGGGGAGTGGGCGAGACAGCTGAACTCAGTTTATCTGAAATCTCTGATGCTTCCACCCTGTGTGAGATCCAGCGGCAGGTGAGAGGGTTGCAAAGGTGAGCAGGACACAAGCTCTGCCTCAAGGAGCTCATGTTCCAGTAAGCACTACTCATGAGGATGAAGAAATCTGGATGCACATGGTATGGTCAACAGAATCATAGCCCACCAGACAGCCATGTCCTAATCCTCAGAACCTGTGACTATGTTACCCTACATGACAAAGCCACAGTGCACATGTGATAAATCAAGGACCTTGAGATGGGGGAGCTGAGCCTGGACTATCCAGGTGGGCCCAATGCACTCATAAGGGTTTTTATGAGTGGGAGGCAAGGGAGTGAGTTAAAGAAGACACAGTAGCAGAGGCAGGGGTCGGAGTGATTCCATGTGAGAAGGACTGGACCAGCCATTGCTGGCTGTGCAGATGGAGAAAGGGGCCATGAGCCAAGGAATGATGGCAGCCTCCAAAAGCTGAAAAAGGCAAGGAAATGGATTCCCCCTAGAGCCACCCGGGAGGAACACTGCCCAGTGGATGCCTTGATTTTGCCCAGTGACACCCATTTTGGACTCTAGCCTCCAGAACTGTAAAATAATAAATGTGCATGTTTTAAGCCTCTAAACATGTGGTGGTTTGTGATAGCACTGACAGGGAACTCATACTCGTGGTATGTGCAGGGACGGTGGTGTGCCCAGTGGGGAGGGGTGACTATGGGAACCCAGAAGAGCCCGGGTGTCAGGGGAGCTGCCTGGAGAAGGAGCACAGGCTGAGCACTGAAGGGTGAGTATCTTCTGGGCAGGCCCAGAGGAAGGGTGTGTCAAGGAGGCAGAAGAGGGGAGCAGAGGCAGTATGGTCTGTAGTGCCAGGAGGTGTGTGGGCACCGTTAAACATCTTGGGTCCATAGAGCAAGAGGTGGGGGTGGGAGAAGGGGGATGAGGCAGGGGCAGTGTGCAGGGCCCTTCCCAGTGCCTTTCAGAGGGCACAGCGGAGGCAGCGTTAACCTGGGTTGCATTTTCCTTTCAACAGTATGCCTTATAGAAATTAATACTTCATTACATCTTCCAATAACTTAACAACTGGCTTGTCTGGGCACAGTGGCTCATGCCTGTTATCCCAGCACTTTAAGAGGGCTGAGGCAGACAGACAGATCACTTAACCCCAGGAGTTTGAGACCAACTTGGGCAATATAGTGAGACCCTGTCTCTACAAAAAAAAGAAAAAAGAAAAGAAAGAAAAATACAATGAGTTAGCCAGGCTAACTAGCTGCAGTTCCAGCTAGTCGGGAGGCTGAGGTGGGAGGATCGCTTGAGCCTGGGAGTTCGAGGCTGCAGTGAACCATGATAACACCCCTGCACTCCAGCCAGGGTGACCGTGAGATCTTGTCTCTAAAAAAAACAAAACAAAAAACAAGTGGCTTAACTATTTTCAGTGGCCACAAATCAGGTAACCCCATCAATTCATTAAGAAGATAACTGCTGGCTACCTAGTCATCATTGGAACTGTACCCATCAAATCACTGTTTTGGGATTTTAAGATGAATAGCTAAGTTGATGACATCAAGCCGCTATGTTATCTTGTAAACTTCCTTGCCTCAATTTCCTACACGACATCAGAGACATTCAGAGTTCTGAGAAAGCCTGGAACTTGGGCGACTTCCTCAGAAGAGCTGCCTGTGAATTTAGGAAGAATGGGGTGATCAGCCCCAGAAATGCAGAGCAGTATCACCTGCTGTGGAGGCAACAGAGGCTTTGGGTTAAGACGCACCTGAGTGTGAGCCCAGCTCTGCCACATATGCCTGGGTAACTTTGGGCAAGTTTCTTAACCTCTGTGAATTCAGTTTCCCTATCTGTAAAATGGGGATGATCATACCAAGCTTATGGAGTTGCCAATATTAAATAAAATAATACAGGTAAATGCAAGATGCCTCCTGAGGCATAAGCACTAACTGATATACTCAGCAAGGTGCCACAGATTGAAAAACCAGCCCCTTTCACAATGCTGGTGTGGTCCTGCCCATTGCAGACACAGCTGTGGACGCGGCTGCTACAGAGGTCTTCGGAGCTCCTGGGAAGCCACCAATGGAACAGCCAAGCCACTTCCCAATAGAATTATGGATACGCGCCATGTCTGCATTTATGCGCTGGGGTCTTTTGAGCAGGTAGGCCAGAGCTGAGGAGTTAGGAGGAAACAAATTCCCAAACAAACACAGATTCCCATGGAAAGGAGCGGAAAAGGGTCAGGGGCTGTAGCTGACTTGGCTGCTGTTCTTCCTGGACTGTACCTGGCAGGTCTTCCCTGCACAGTGGGTTCCCTTTGACCTGCTCCTGGGGACCTTGGCAGTCCCGCTTTGTTGTGCTTAAGTGTGACCTTCCCTGACCCCAGTGTCATTTGAGATGTCACCACGGAGACTGCCAGACCTCCCTGGAGCTGACCTCTTCCGGGCTTGTTTCTACGCTGCTCACATCACCCGGCACACTCCTTCGCTTAGGTCCATGGGATCAGACTAGCAGGTATATTTGATTTCATGAGTGACTATTTTTGAGCGAGGCTGTCTACACAATGCTGAAAAGGTAAAAATGGCACTCACATGATTATTTATTGTGGGCTACACCTGAATGCTCGTTTGATCCCATGTAAGGGAGGCCGATTACAAATTACTGAAAGCAAAGAAACAGCAGGCCTGTTAGTTTTGTAGCTGCCTGTCAGCAATTCCATAAAGTGGGCTCACTCTGGGATTCTTTTTTTTTTTTTTTAAGACAATCTTCAAAATAGTCATGTGATATTTGTTTGGATTCACAGATTTCATCACCCTGCGTTGGCAGGCAGGCCCCCGGCACTTCATACGCGTATGATCTCACTGGAACAAGAACATAATGGATTTCGAGTAATGTAGATTAGAGGGTTAAGCTGCTTATCACCAAGGTCCATAAGCACTGACCCAGGAATCAGAAAGTGAAGGGTTGGACTGGGACTTGGAACATTCTCCAAAGGAGATTTGTGGGGTCCCCATGCCTGTTTTCATTGGACGTAGCAAAGCCAAATGGGTCCAATCAGCTCGCTGGTGATTTGGAAGCCAGCACACTCCAAGGGAGGGAAATATTTCATTAGATGGAAATGACACGTCCAGTTCTGGCTCAGCAACACTGAGACCTTGAGACCATCCTCGCTAAAATGAGAGAAGGAGTAGGAGTGGCTCTAATCACCTCCGAGGGCTGCGGCGGTGCTCAAGACCCCCATCTGCTTGTGCAGTGCCAGGAAGAGAGGAAGCAGGGAAGGGCCGCAGGCGGAGGGGCCACGTGAGGCTGAGCTGAAATGGAATTTCATGTCATGAAGGGAGAGGATGCATCGTTTCCCGCCAGCGTACGGAGATAAAACCTCCACTCCAACTGCTGCATATGGGATCACTTTGAACTGCTGGATGAAATTCCCAAGTAGTCCTCCTCCTCTCATGTTCCTTCCTGTTCAATGACCATTTTACTTTTCATTTACATCTGCATAGCTCTATGCTTTAGGTAAAACAATGGCCAACTTAGTTGACTGCTCAGATTAATGTTCTATTTCTTTGCCCATTCACTACAACACTTCACATTCATGGTTTTGTTCAATAATGCTTTAATGAATCTTGGCTGTGTGTGGGAGCTACACAGTGGTTAAAACACTCCTGCCCTTGAGAAGCTCACAGTTGGCTGTGGAGGCAGACAAACAGCAAACAAGGTGCTGTGAGGTGTGCAACATAAAGGTAAAGCGTGAATAACTCTATTGGGAAGTGGGGAATCTTGGAAGACTTCCTGGAGGAGGTGAAATATGAAGTCCCTATGAAATGTCCAGGTGTAGTTGCCCAAGAAGTGGTTGCTTGTGTTGATCTGAAGTTTTGGAATGTGCTGTGACTAGAGTGTTAAGGTGGGAGTCACCAGCACATACGGGGTGCTAAACCACAGGCATGGGGCTGATATAAGCTAGAGAAAGGAAAGAAACTTTACGTGGGGCCATGGGGATTTGTGGATCTAGACCTATTACCTCTTCTGCAAATGCATCCTCTTTACATGGGAGGCACCTGACACGCTCCCTCTCCGAGCCTTCCCCAACCCCAGCTATTATGGTGTATCTATCCTGGCCTGGTTCCCTCCTCATTCTCTGTGTTTTTTTTTTTTTTCTCTTTCTCCCTGCTGGCGCATTTGTCAATAGATCATGCAAAGATCCATGAAGTGCTCATGTGCTAGAGCACACGGTAGGGTAGGACGATAGGGTGGTGGGACGACAGGGAGAACCAGTGAAGGACAAACCCGTAAGACGCAGGAACCAAGGAGCTGGCCATCTACTTGGATAAATAAGATGAGCCCTGCAGAAAAGAAAGCGAACAGCAGGTAGCAATATGTGAAAAATTCGGATATGGTTTGGCTTTGTGCCCCCACCCAAATCTCATCTTGAATTGTAATCCACATCATCCCCACGTGTTAAGGGAGAGACCAGGTGGAGGTAGTTGGATCATGGGGCAGTTTCCCCCAAGCGTTCTCATGATGGTGAGTGAGTTCTCACGAAAGCTGATGGTTTTATAAGCAGCTCTTCCTGCTTCTCTGGGTACTTCTCCTTCCTGCCGCCTTGTGAAGAAGATGCCTTGCCTTCCCTTTGCCGTCCGCTGTGACTGTAAGCTTCCTGAGGCCTCCCCAGTCATGCTGAACTGTGAGTCAGTTAAGCCTCTTTTCTTTATAAATTACCCAGTCTTTATAGCAGTGTGAAAACAGACTAATACAAGTGCCAAGATAGGGCTAAATGTGGAGTGCAGCTGGATTTCAGGGGAAGAGGAGGCCATTGCTGGTCGTAAGGAGTCAGGGAAGATTTCTTTCGGGAGGAGATTTTGATCTTTGGGGAAGCTAGGGATCCTGTCCTCCGTCACGCCATGCATGGGCCTCTGGGGACTGTCATCAGTTTGTCATCCTCTTCCTCCAGACTATAAGCTCCATGAGGTCAAAAACAAAATCCCTGTAGACTGCAAAATCCCTGGCACATGGTAGACACACAGAAAATGCATGCTGGGGTGAATCAATCCCAGCAGCCTTTCCTCCACAACTCAATTTTTAGCACTCTCTGTTCTTGTCTTCCTCATACTCTCTTAGGAAATGCACCACCTGTTTCTGGCAACAGCTCTCATTTTGGGATGTGTGACGTTCAGTCCACACCCCTGTTGCACATATTAGACCCAGCATGTGTAGCGATGTCAGGATAATATCAAACTCTGAATTCCTCAAACCAGCCATATACATGATCTCCCACCAATAGAGATCTGTGCTGGTGTGGCCTCTTTCCCCCTCCCAAAATGCAGCCTTAGAAAAGCACTGTGTGCAGGCAGTTTATTTGGGGAAGTCAACCACGGATGCCAGTGAGGTGCTGTGAAGGGCCAACAGGGAAGGAGGAAAAGCCAGTACCATCAATGCGACACACACTGTCATGTGGTATCAAGCTCCCCATCCCATCACCAGGACATCATGAGAAGACACTACAATATCTCTGCATCATCTGCCAAGGGACAGAAGACAGAGTCATTTATCCAGCAGCTCCCATCTCCCAGTGGTTGAGGGTTGGTCCATGAGATGTCAGCCCTCATAAACTTCAGAGGTGCCCAGGCATGAATTGCAATATGGCTTCTGCAGGCATACGTGTGACAAGCTAGGGATGGGCGGTGCTCTCTTGAGATGAGCTATCACCGGCCCGACGCTGATCAAGGTCAGTGTTCATCTCCTCACCACTGCTAGGGCTGGAGTCAGAGGCAAGACCAAAGGGATGATGAAGAGGCGCCCAAGTGATGCCATGCAGACCCTGTCCCCACTTGCCATGTGTCCACCCACTGCACTTCCATCCTGCCAGACATCCAGGTCACACACTGGGCTGTCTGCAGTTCTTCTTGGCCACCTCTCTCTTGCGACTTCCAATTCAATGTCCTCCTTTCCACTCTTCTCTTGCATGTCTCTCAAATGTCCCTGTCTGTCACCACCATACTTTGAATAGATCTCCCAACTCTTTCCACACACTTGGCCTGCAAGTCTCACAGTGGACTCGGCAACCTCACTTACTCCCTTCCAGTCTACCCCCGCAGCTTCCCCAACACCTTGCTTTGTGCATGTCACGCCAAGACTGGAAAGCTGGTGCCTGTTCCCAGTAAAGTTCAAATAATATTTCAGAGGCCGTTTGCAGGAATTTGGAGTATCCACCAAGGGAGTATAACCATTTATATACCATCCATTTATCCACTCCATTGTTCAATGGTGTGTGTGAAGACCTGCTCTGCCCCAGCCTATTCCAGACACAGAGACAAGTGAGCCTCACAGAGCAGGTTCTGCCAAGTGATAGGAGTTTCTGTTCCAGTAAACCCAGGCCATAAAATGACATGTACTGAATAGGGACTCATTTTGACATAGTTTTTTTCTGTTTTGAGACAGAATCTCCCTCTGTCACCCAGGCTAGAGTACAGTGGCACCGTCTCGGCTCAATGCAACCTCTTGCTCCCAGGTTCAAGCAGTTTTCCTGCCACAACCTCCCCAGTAGCTGGGATTACAGGCACCCACCACCACGCCCTGCTAATTTTTGTATTTTTGGTAGAGATGGGGTTTTGCCATATTGGCCAGGCTGGCCTCGAACTCCTGACCTCAGGTGATCCATCCACCTCTGCCTCCCAAATGCTGGCATTACAGGCATGAGCCACTGTACCGGGCCTGATCGTTGTTTTTAAACTGGTAAAAAATAAATAAGAAATAGAAACAAAAACCCACTAACAACAGAGTAAGGTGACAGAAAATAACTGGGTGACAGGGCGAGTGGGCTTCAGCAGGTGGTGAGGAAGGTGTTTGTGAAAAAATGTGACAGATAGGACCCCAATAGGACAATAGGAAACAGATGGCACATCCAAGTTAGAATAATCAGGCTACTCTTATTATATTATTTAACTCATATTGATAAGGGAGGTTTGGGGAAATGTGTAGCCTCGTTCCACATCTGCCTAAATGTCCCTGTACCATACCCATGCGTCTTTTCTCCCATTGTCCTTACCTTGGTAAGACCTGGCTGGATTGAACTTTGAATCGGTGCTCTACTCTGCAACCTTGTAAACAGCATGTGAACCAGAACCTCACTCGTGTCTGCTCCGAGGCCACAGGAGAGGATTCCTTGAGAGCAGGTTCTGTACACAGGCTCTTAATTGAATATTCATGGAATTAATTCCTTTTTTTTTCTCCTTCTGCAAGCTCCCTGGGTGGTAAGCAGCAGCTACGTGACACCATAATCTTGATCATCATTATTGCTGCCATAGCAACTGAGTGCTGCAGCCACTTGATCTCCCAGCGCCCCCCACCTGCACGTCATCCCATGCCACCACTGATGATAATATGAAGATAACAGGATCATCATGATGCCAGCACGCGCCCTGTGCTAATCATGTCCCCAGTATGCAGGTTACCCCTGAGGTCGTCAAATGTATGAGCAACCCAATTCCAGAATCCGTTGTGAGGGCCGTAGAGTCTGCCTCAGGGACTGTTCAGGTATTAGTAGCAGTCCCAACAGGACACAGATGGCACACTTAAATTCGGATAATTCAAAGAGGAATTGAAAATGGTTTCCCCCGACAAGTGTGGGGAGGGTTTGGGGAGCTCATAAGGAGCAGTGCTGTAGCCCAGGAGAGAGGAGGCGGGGCTGAAACCAAGGAGAAAGTTGAGCTGCAGAGCCCACCCTGGAGAAGCTGTAACTCAGTGAAGCAGCCCAGCCAGCCAGGGTGGGGACAGGACAGTGACTGCCCCAAGTGTGCTCCTGTCCTCTCATCTACAGTGCTCCTCCTACACCCCTACCCCTACCCCTGCAAAAGCCAGAGGGACAGAATCCCATGGTTGCAGCCATGTTCATCATGCTTCGTATCATCTATATTTTATAACACTTTGACATCCTGGGACCTGGCAGACACAGGGAGGAACTGCCCCTCCCCAGGATAGCAAATTCCTAGAAATAGCAAGCAACTTGCCGGCTCACAGAGCGTGCCTTTCAAATGCAAATCAACCATTTCAGATCCCCAGCCCCAGCCACCTCCTTGATCTAACTCACACACACCAAGCCAATATTCCACCTGCGCTAAAGCACCCTAGGACCAGGGATGAGACAACTGGGCACCACCCCTATATCTCAGACCCACCCCCTGCCCCAAATTCTTCAAGCTGCCCTATCCCAAGCCTGCCCAGCAGGTCCACCCTACCTGGCCCATTCCTTCCCAAGAAAACCACAATAACGGCTCTGGCAGCCATGAGAGTCTCAGCACAGGAACTTCGGTGCTGTTATCTAAAAGACAGGCTGCTAGCCTCACAGAGATCTGGGCCAAGAACATTCCAGACGTGAGGAATAGCCAAGGCAAGCCATCCCCAGCCTTTGGAAGGAGACCCGCCCTCAGGGGCAGTTGCCACAGCCAGAGGGTGCCCTCATGTCCAGGGATCACTGACCCCTCTTTCTCCTGCCATCAGCCCTCCTGCACCCTCACCCCTTTGCCTCCTTCTCTCTCCACTTTGATTATCCAGTTCAGTAGACATGCAGGCCAGGTGAGTCCTAAGTCTTCTCTCTGCTTACCTCACTAACCACCATGACCTTCCTGTCTTCTGATTCTAGCAGCTACTGCGCATTTACTGAATGCACTCCAGGGCTAGGCATTCAACCTCATTATCTTGTTTAAGGAAAGGAGGTGTTTTGTTTGTGTTTCACTCTGTCACCAGGCTGGAGTGCAGTGGCATGATCTCAGCTCACTGCAACCTCTGCCTCTCACATTCCAGCGATTCTCCTGCCTCAGCCTCCCAGTAGCTGGGACTACAGGCATGCATCACCACACCTGGCTAATTTTTGTATTTTTAATAGAGATGGGGTTTCATCATGTTGGCCAGGCTGGTCTCGAACTCCTGACCTCAGTTGATCCACCTGCCTCGGCCTCCCAAAGTGCTGGTATTACAGGAGTGAGCTGCTGTGCCCGCCCAGAAAGGAGTTTTTATCCCCAGTTCCAGAGGGTTGAAACGGGCCTGTTTCTGAACACAATGCAGGATGCTTAACTACTGACCTGGGAAAACACTGCCTTGCAGATGGCCCACAAGGGCAGCGTGGCTCTGCGACGGCCTGAATTGCATCCCACCAAATTCACATTTTGAAGTCCTAACCCCCAGTAGCTCAGAATGTGAGTAGCTCTTGACTCTACAGAGGTAATTAAGGTAAAATAAAGTCATTAATGTGGGCCCTAATCCAATATGCCTGGCATCCTTTTAGGAAGAAGAGATTCGGACTCGGGCACAAGCCGAAAAAGACCATGTGAGGACACAGGGAGAAGGCGGTATTTACAAGTCAAGAAGAAAGTTCTCAGAAGAAACCAACCCTGACAACACTGTAATCTAGGATGTTCAGCTTTCAGAACCAAGAGCAAATATGCGTTGTTTAAGCCCCCGGTCTGTGGTCCTTTGTTATTGATGGCAGTGGCTGCTGCCATCACACTGGCTGCAGCAGGGAGGTGTGGCCGGGGCCGCACACTTTATGGAGCCAATGGGGGCCCTGCTTCTTCTGAGTTGGGGCGGGAGCTCCCTGGGTGTCGCTGCAGCCACCCAAACTGTGGCTGTGGATTTGAGCCTTCCTGTGCTCTTGTCGAGGGACCAGGAATAGGCAGGATCTGCCCTCCTGGGTGCAGCTGCAGCGACCAGACCTACAGCTGCAGACATGGGCCTCCTGCTCCCGGAAGCAGGAAAGAGACAGGAACAAGCGGGAGCCCCACCCCTTCCAAGTTATCAGGGTGGGAGCTCCCGGGTGCAGCTGTGGCCACCCTCCCAGGCTTAGGACCCTGGCGTCTCTGCAGCCTACACCCTCAGGGACCCCAGGAAAAAGCCCATTCGTGCTCTGCTGCCTGGCCTCTCTCCCTCTGAGGTCCATAAAAGCCCTGGGCTTAGCCAGAGCAGGAAAGAGGACAGACAGAGGATGAAGAGGAATATCCACTGTGTTGAGAGTTGCAGACAGACAACCTGCCAGCAGAGAGGAACCACCCTCTCTAGAGCCTCCTTTCACTGAGAGCTGCAGAGGTGACCTGCTGGCAGAGAAGAGTCACCGCCACCCTCTCCAGGGCCTCCTCTCCACTGAGAGCTGTAGACATCAGTACAACCAGTTGCAGAGGAGCTACCTTCTCCAGGGTCTCCTCTCTGCTAAGAACTGAACACTCCACCAAATACCTGTTTACAGAGAGGAGCTGCCCACTACAGGTCTCCTCTGAACTGTTGTAACACTCAATAAAACCCATCCACGTTTTGTTCACCTTCACTTGTCTGGATACCTCATTCTTCCCAGACGTAGGACAAGAACTTGGGCAACGGCACCATGACCACAGAAGTTTCCAGCCAGAAAATCAACACCCCAAAGATCCTGTAACATTATGACACCCAGGCTGACTAATACAGGCCCTGAATGTTTATAATAAAAACAGGGTAGCTATTGCAGATTCAGAATGGTTTCTGCATCAATTTTCCAAAGTGGAGAAGGACTCTCTCCTGAGTCTGGCTGAAAGCCTGAAAGGGGAAAATGATGCTCTGATGCAGCTAAGGGACCTCCCTGGGACCCGGACCAGAAAGCACAGCTGTGTAGGAGAGAAGGGTGTCCACTCCAAGCCTGTCTCCTTTGGAGCTGTGGGTTCCAACTGTAGGCCACAGTGAAGTTGGCACTAGAGTAGGCCTGCCCCTCTCTACTGCCATGGGTGTGTTTGGCATTTTAATGGGCTCTTGGTGCATTTCCACACTCCTCTGAGCACTCATAAGCCCCAGGTGCATCCAGCACTGCAGAAGGTAGATGCTTCCATATGAAAGTCTATAGGTCAGGCACTTTAATTTGGAAGTAGAGGCACCCTGGTGCGCCCCATGGGCCTGAGTCACCCACTCTCTGACCAACCACCAAAGAGAGAGTCCTGCCTCTCACCACAAAAGTGCTTTCTGGCTTTCATTTTTCCTGTAGAAAACTAAATATTTATTCACAGGATATTTATCAGATGAATTAAGAATTTGTGTAGCTTTACTTGGTAAGGCCTTGCCTCCTCCTTTTCCCCATTCTTAAAAAATCCTTGGAAACTTTAATTTTTTTTTTTTTTAAACAGAAGATCGTTCTGAGCCCACGGAATGGGCCCCTTCTTTGGTCGATTTTCTGCTCTGTTGCCTGTGAATGTACACACACTTCTCCAGATTCACTTTTGTCTTCTCCAGCAGAAATAAAGCCACCTGTTATTAGGCCCACAGCAGTGGATTGCGTGAGTCTGTCCCCCTGGATATCATAAAATTGATGCAACTCTAATATACACAATCTGTCCATCTTGCCTACTTCTGTGTGTCTGGCCTCAGATCTTTCACGTGCTAGTCTAAATATAAACTCTGTGGGTGAAGCATGCCTACAGAAGTCTTCTTGCCAGACTGATTTCTGCAACAGGTGTCACAGAGCTGATGTGCTGGCTCCCCGTTTATTGTTTGCATTAATGGACAACATCTGTTCAACTTGCCTCCTGCTAACCCTCATCACGGGACCCGTGGACAGAGGTTCAGCTGCATCCTCCTTCAACCTTCAGTTCCTGATGGCTCTATAAGTAATTTGCAGCCTCAGTGGGAATGCCTTTGAGCAAACACTTTTTCTTAAGTCTATTCTCTCTTCTTTTGTGGGTTTGCGTTTTCATAGGTCAAGCGGCCCCCACCAGACTGGTTTTCCTCTTTTGTGGGCCAGATTCCCATTTATCCAGAGCTCTGTGGGAACACCCTAAATCCTGGGGAGAATTCCTGTCTGTGAGATGAAAACCTGACCCCATATCTGTAAAAAAAATTGGAAAGCTTCAGCTCTTAAGGAGGATATTGGGAATTGTGGGCCATGCAGACACCTCAAACTCAGCTATTCGCCTGGAACCTAGCACATTTATAATAAAAATGTGTCAGTTACCTGGGCAAGAGCCATGGCTGATTTTCTGCCAAGTTGGAGGTAGAATGCCCCAGGGAATGGAGTGAATGTGTACTAGAAGTAAAACCTCCCTTGCACTTCGACAGAGGAGAGGTTGCTATATGCAAGCCAATCATTTTCCTGGACACAGGAAAGGGGCCGAGAGAGAGGTGGGCTTGTGATGGAGTGAAGCCCACCCTGGGCATTGGATTGCGGGGCTGTGTCCCAGAGATTGGGAGAGCTGGCCTACCCTGCAAAGTAGCCCCGTGCAAGGAGGCTGCCAGATTTAGCAAATAAAAATGCCCAGTATTCACCAAATGCAGATTTCAGATAAACACGAATCACTGCTTAGCATAAATATGTCCCAAGTATCTGAAATTCACATTTAACTGGGAGTCCCGTATTTTATCGGGCAACCCCAGAAGGGGGCTCATGAGGTCCCAGCCACCGTACTGTTGTCTCCAAGGAGCTGAGGTCACAAGTTGGGGAGGACCAGGGGCAAACCCACAAGTTCAGAGGCGGGAGGCAGGAGAAGAAGTCAGGGATGGAGTGGGAATTGGACCCAAGTGGGAGCAGGTCTGGCACAAGAGAGGAGACCAGGACACATTGCCTGGAACCACAGATCAAGTCAGAGAGCCACACGCCAGGCACTCAGGTAGGCTTTTGTGTGTTTGCTACCTGACTTTCTTTTGGCTCTTACTCAAAAATTGGCATCTCATTTCTGGAGTCACTGGGAACTTACCTGATAAAGTCTAGAAGGAGATGGATGAAGACTGCCCTGCCGTCCTTTCCTGGGGAGACAGCATTCCCTCTCCCCTTCTAGATGTGAGTCTTTGGCTCAGGTCTAAACTCATGCCCAGGGCTGACAAACACAGCAGCATCTCACCACAGCCCACTCAGGCCTCTGCTCCAGCCCGTTTCTCCTCGTCTTCATATAGTCAGACCTCAGTGCTGATTTCTTTCAAAATGTCAGTCAAAGAAAACAAACGAGAGAAAAATTCAGGAAAGCATGAACTACAAATTGCTACTTCCATTTCTGGAGCACTTAAGCCAGTGAGAATGGTCTCCGTCATCCCTCAGACCAGCAAATGCCCAGGGGATGGCTAATCATACAACTGGGGAGGGGACTCCATGTAACCAGGGGGGGCTCCCAGCAGGGCCATTGTCCTCATCACTTACCCAGCACGTGGCACATATTTTGAATAAACACTAAGATGAAACACTTATATGGATATGGATATACGTTCATGAGAGTATGATTGAGGGAGAAAGAGGAGCCCCTGAACCCTCACAGGAACTCTAGGTGGGTGCTACATATCATCATCCCAGGGAGCAGATGAGGAAATTCGAAGTGAAAGAAGATAAATGTTAGGTAGCTTGTCCACGATCCCACACAGCCTTGTAGGTTCAGGGTCCTGACCACTGTGTTCTGTGGCCACCCAGGAGACAATGGACGATCCACTTAGAATCAGGATGGACCTCTAGACCAGGCTCCTGGCCTTCCTCCGCCCCTGGTGTGATCAGTGCACGTAGGACTATGACGTGCTGCCCATCATGGTGTGCAGGCACATCTTCCCCTATTTTCTATCCTGGATGTAGGCAAATGTCTCAGTGGGCAGTCAGGTCAGGCCAAAGGCTCAGAGCGCTCCCATGATCTCACCCCTGGCACATGAGGGTTCCTGGAGGTCCCCAGAGCTGTGCCCTTACAAGGTGACGTAAGGGAGGCGTGAACTGGGGCTGCTTTTCTTTTTCATAGTACCAGCAGCCAACCCCACTCAGTGTGTGCTGAGAACACCAACTAAGGACATTCTGCCTCATCTTTTCAACTTTTAGGGACCAAGTGTCATGCCCTTTAAATAGATGAGATAACGCTGACCATATTCGATTAATGTAGGAAATATCAGGCTCCTCCCAAAAATAACTCCAAAGATTTGAGAAAAAAAAAAAAAAAAAAAAAACATTCTTTTTGTCGGTGGGATCCTGGGGGTACTATTTCCCACACATTTATACCAGGTGGGAAAATAACTGTCATAGTTTTCATTGGAACAATTATATATTTAGCATTTGTTAAATTTAGACTTCCTAATTTTTCTCTGTCACTAAACAACTACACACAAACAAGATGCAATTTTTCAAGTCCAAAATAAACAGAGCAAATAGTTTCCCAGATACCAAAGTCCCTCACCACGAAGAGGGTGGACGCCTGCCATTGGTCTCCTCCTCTGGGACTGGGTTCTCACACTGGGCTCAGTTGGGTTAAGGGTGCCCGGTGTGAACCAGATGCCCCAAGATCGCCAGGTCATTGAGTCGCTGCTTCTGTATGACCCTCTAGGAAAGGTCTGTTTGTTTTGATTTGTTCAAGCAATCATCAGTCTTGGGTTTATTTCTAATGCCACGTTATGGAAATGGAATTTTCTGTGTCCTAGCTTGCTCTGGGTTGATAGAATCAGGGACTCTCAGGATTGGAGGGGAATTAGGAAGCCCCTCAATACAACTATCCTCCCCAAATGCCTAGGGGAGCTCTTTTAGGTCAGTTCTGGGATGGGGGAGACTGTTGCCAGGGTGATCATTTGGAGAACAGACGATTCCCTTGTGTCATCCACCTGACAAATGAATTAGCTCTTCTTTGCCTCCCATTGAAGGTCATCTTCTTCCATCTATGCTCCAACTTCACTTTCTTGGGCCACATAGGACCTGTCTAATCCTCCTTCCATGTCAGAGGCATCAAACTATTTGAAGATAGGTATCAGGTCACCCCAGGTTAAAAAAAAAGTGCAAATTTATTCTCTTACATGAATGGCATTTCAAATAACTGCTGAAAGGATGAATCATTCAATATGGTGATGAGATAATTGGTTAACTGTTTAGCTTAGATCTTTATCTCAGTTGATGAGCCAAATATATTCCAGCTGGATTAAGGATAGAAAGATTCTTTTTAAATGAAATCATAAAATGATGAAAAATTTTAAATAGCTAGAAAAAAACGTTAGTTAAAAAACATCTGGGACTGGATGTGGCCTTTCTAAGCATAATATCAAAATCAGAGTAAACAAAGAAAATGTTCACTGATTTTTTCAAACTTAGAAATTATAAGCATCTAGATGTTAAAAATAACCCCATAACAATTTAAAAGCAAAAAGCACATTGGAAGTATTTGTAGTATACATGACAAATAATTGAGATCTTTTGTATAATAGGAGGCTTCTCAAAATGATAAGGGAATGAGAATAAGTTATTCATGCAATAATAGATGCACATGGCTAAAAGCATTGAAAAGATTTAATTTTGATCAGTAACCAGAGAAATGCAAACTTAAAAATGGACGTGTCTTCCACGCATTAGATTGGAAAAGATTAATGCTCAGTTCTGATGAGGTCTGGGAAAAGAGAGCTTCATGGAATGGTGCAAACTTTCTCAAAAGAAACGTGTCAATATGCATCAAAAGTACTTTCACACAGAAATCCGACTGCAATGATTTATGCTAAGGAAACATTAAGAATGTCAGCAAAAAGCTTAGGCATAAGACTGATTCATTAGAGTTTTAAAATAAGACTTCAGACAAAGTTGAATGTCCTACAATATGGATTTTACAGATATATATTTTCTGACAGTTTCAAAACATATGCTTATGATACTTTAAATAAAAAAGAGGTTAAAATCTGGTATTCAGTACACAACCATACATGGCCATTTAGATAAGCACATTCTGTTGTATCCTTATATATGTGCATAAGAATGATTCTGGAAGGAGATTATTATCATGAGCTATCCCTAGAAGATGGAATTGCAGGTAGCTTCTGTTTTGTTCTCCTTGCATATTTGTACTTTATACTTCTTTTAAAATAAGCTAAATTTATTATATTCTAAAAACAATTTTTAAAACTTTGTTTAGATCTTAAGGCAGCACTTAAGATCTGTTATATCAATAAATTAATAGGAAATCACAAAGCCCAATGCTGTGATGGTTGTGGTGAAACAAGCACAGGCCTATATTGTATGTAACTATGTAAATTGGTAGGAACATTTTTGGAGATCGACATGGTATTATTGACCAAGAACCACATAAAGGATCATTTCTGTTGACTGAATAATGCCATTCTGGAAGTAATTCTCAAGAGCAAAACTGCTCCTAGTCTGTACTCAATACCATATCACATCTTCATGTGGGAAAACAGGTACTATTATAATAAGGAACTAAGTAAATGATGATATAAAAACTAAGTGGACTATCCTGCTGTCACTAACATTGTCATTGCCATTTTTTCTTTGATAACATACACTATGTTCAGTATTTAAAGTTATTTCCAGGGCTAGGGGCAGTGGCTCATGCATGTAATTCCAGCGCTTTGGGAGGCCGAGATGAGTGGATCACCTGAGGTCAGGAGTTCGAGACCAGCCTGGCCAACATGACAAAACCTCATCTCTACTAAAAT
>NW_016107421.1:3866434-3894413 GCF_001604975.1 Cebus imitator | reverse complement strand
ATATATATATATATATATATATATATATATATATATATATATTTCTAACCACAAGAATTTCATTATGCCAGAATTTTGTGTTTATATCCATGCAGTCAGAGAGGGTGGGAGTCCAAAAGCAGAAACATGAAAGCAATTTGATTTGTTGAGCTTGTGGAGCTATTTTTGATATGTAGTATCAGTAAAATAAGAATTTCATGTGGGTTTTGGGGAAAAAAGGGAGTGAAAGTTTAAACTGTTGGGATTGGCTTTCAATGGAAACAAATTGTCTTTCATAGATCATACCCCCTTTTATGACAACTCCCAAATTACTAGTACAATAATCCACACTGGAAATTTGTCTGGGATCAACATAAGCTTTATCAGTTTAAATACCTGGTGTATTAGTCTGTTCTCACACTGCTATGAAGAAATATCTGAGACTGGGTAATTTATAAAGAAAAAAGATTTAATTGACTCACAGTTCTGCATGGCCGGACAGGCTTCAGGAAACTTGCAATCATGGCAGAAGGCACTTCTTCACAGGGTGGCAGGAGAGAGAATGAGTGCAAGCAGGGGAAATGCCAGATAATTCTAAAACCATCAGATCTCATGAGATTCACTCATTATCATGAGAACAGCATAGGGGAAACCACCCCCATGATACGATTACCTCCACCTGCTCCCACCCTTGATGCGTGAGGATTATTACAATTGAAGGTGAGATTTGGGTGGGGACACAAAGCCAAACCACATCACCTGGGTACTAAGTAGTGGAGATATTAATATATCAATAGGCATTAATAGAATCACTCGTTGCTGTTGTTCATTTCTGCTGCATTTAACCTGTATCTCCCACACAATAGCAACCATGATAAAACATAAAATTAGTATTTCTCCTATTCTGCATGGCATCCACTTCCTACAAAATGCTTTGCTGCTCTCCTTTATCTATTTGATCCAGGTGTCGTGATCTTGATTTTTGCAGATGAAGAAACTGAGGCTCAGAGAAGTGAGGACCTTGCTCAGGATCACGAGATGGTAAGACTCAGCCACGACTAGAACTGAGTCCATCATTGTTTTCAACACAGCATGGCTGTTGCACAGAATCAGTGCCATCAACATAAGAACCGTGTTATCAGCCAACCAGGATCTGAGTACTTGTAGTAGGGTAAAGGATTTTTCCACACATGACGCAGTGGCATAATTTAACTTCAGACTATCTCAAATATTCAGTCCAGAGTGCAGACTCTGTCAGTGGCTGTGGCAAAGGCTCCAGACTGAGACTTACACCTTCCTTTTTCTCTCTGGGCACACAACTAGGTGGTGTTCCTCAGCTTTCCTTGCAGTTAGGTGTGGCCAGGCGGCTGCTTTATAACTCCTGCATCCTCTTTCTCTTTTTCCTTGACTGGTTCCTGAATATTGACATCCCAGTTAGCCCTGGGAGGCTCAGTGAAGACAGTAGAGTGATCAGGTCAACTCCAGCCACTGACCAGGGGCCTCAGTATTACACAACGACTTCAGTGAGGGATCATCTATTGGGTGGTCTCTGAGACGTGTTAGGCAGCTGGTGGTACCTTAACTAGTACAATGATCATTCACTTCTCCACTTTTCTACATCATCTTCATCCTTTAATTCTTCTCTAAGTCCACCTGTGTGACATTTGGCATTAGAAGACCTTATGCTGCATCTGTAGCCATCAAAGATACTGCCCTTGCATCTTAGAGTGAATCTCTTCATAGTTTTATCCTTTGATGTCCTCATTTATAATCTAGGTCTACATAATGATTTTTAAAAATCCCAACACATTAGGTTCTAGGAAGTAAACTAAAATGTTAATGATATGGTTTGGCTCTGTGTCCCCATCCAAATCTCATCTCAAATTGTAATCTTCATGTGTCAAGGGAGGGACTTGGTGGGGCATGATTGGGTCATGGAGGCAGTTTCCCCCATGCTGTTCTCATGATAGTGAGAGAATTCTCATGATAGATGATGGTTTTCAAAGTGTTTAGCAGTATCCCCTGCTCTCTCTCTCCTGCTGCCATGTAAGACACACTTTGCTTTTCTTTTGCCTTGTCTTATAATTGTAAGTTTCCTGAGGCCTCCGCAGCCATACGGAATTTTGAGTCAATTAAATCTCCTTTCTTTACAAATTACCCAGTCTCAGGCAGTATCTTTATAGCAGAATCAGAACAGAGTAATGCATAGAATTGATACCAGGAATGGGGCATCTATAAAGATAACCTGAAAATGAGGAAGGAAATTTGAAACTGGGTAACAGACAGAGGATGGAACAGTTTGGAAGGCTCAGTAGAAAAGAGGAAGATGTGGGAAAATTTGAAACTTCTTAGAGACTTGTTGAGTGATTTTGACCAAAATGCTGATAGTGATACAGAAAATGAAGTCCAGGATGAGACAATCTCAGATGGAGATAGGGAACTTGTTAAGAACTAGAACAAAGATCACTTTTGCTATGCTTTAGCAAAGAATCTGGTGGCATTTGTTCCTGCCCTAGAGATCTAGGAACTTTGAACTTGAGAGAGATGATTTAGGATACCCAGCAGAAAAAAATTTCTAAGCAGCAAAGCATTCAAGCGGTGACCTGCCTTTTCCTGAGAGTTATATGCATTCACAAAGAGATAATTTGAAATTTGAACTTATGTTTAAAAGGGAAGCAGAGCATAAGGTTTGGCAAATTTGTAGTCTGACCATGCAGTAGAAAAGAAAAACCCACTTTCTGCAGATTAATTCAAACTTGCTGCAGAAATTTGCATAAGTAACAAGTAGACAAATATTAATAGCCAAGGCAGTGGGGAAAATGTCTCCAGGGCATGTCAGAAATCTTTGCAGCAGCCCCTCCCATCACAGGCCTGGAGGCCTAGGAGGGAAAAATGATTTCATGGGCCAGGCCCAGGACCCCAATGCCCTATGTAGCCTTGGGACTTGATGCCCTGCATTCCAGCCACTCCAGCTCCAGCCATGGCTAAAGAGACCAAGGTCCAGCTTGGGTCATGGCTTCAGAGGGTGCAAGCCCAAAGCCTTGGTGGCTTCCATGCGATGTTGGGCCTGCAGGTGTGCCGAAGACAAGAGTTGAGCTTTGAGGACCTCTGCCTAAATTTCTGAGGATTTATGGAAATGCCTGGATGGTAGGAATAAGTCTGCTGCAGGGGCAGAGCCCTCATGGAGAACCTCTGCTAGGGCAGTCCAGAAGGGAAAAGTGGGATGTGAGCCCCACACAAAGTCCCCACTGGTTCCTAGTGGAGCTGTGGCCACTATCCTCCAGAATCCAGAAAGGTAGATCCACTGACAGCTTGCCCCATGCACCTGAAAAAGCTGAAGGTACTCAATGCCAGCCCATGAAAGCAGCTGCAGGGACTGTACCCTGCAGAGCCACAGAATAGGGCTTCCCAGGTTGTGGGAGCCTACCCCTTGCCTCAGCATGTCCTGGATTTGAGACATGGAATCAGAGGAGATTTTAGAGCTTTAAGATTTAGTGACTGCCCAGCCATGTTTCAGATTTTCATGGGGCCTACGGTGCCTTTGTTTTGGCCAATTTCTCCCATCTGGAATGGAAACATTTACCCAATGCCTGTATTCCCATTGTATCTTGGGAGTAACTAATTTGCTTCTGATTTTACAGGCTCTTAGGCTGAAGGGACTTGCCTTGTCTCAGATGAGACTTTGGACCTGGACTTTTAGGTTAATGCTGGAATGAGTTAAGGCTTTGGGGGACTGTTGGAAAGGTATGATTGTATTTCGAAATGTGAGGAGATGAGATTTGGGAGTGGCTTTCAAGAATGGGGTTCAGTCCCCCAGGACTGCAGAATGCTCAGAATAGAGACCAAGATCTGGAGCAAGCCCTCTGGTGAGATATTTGGAGCGCTCTGTAGATGGGTTGTTCAGGGGGTCCTACCAACCCGAGGGTGACCCTGCACATCCTCAAGGAAGAAAGCAAGAACTTCTGCTCAGGATCGCCAGCTGCCTGCACCAATGGTGGGGCATGGGCTGGAGCTGGAGCAGGATACCAGAACTAACAGGACCCAGGGTTGGGAAAGGATGGGTCACAAAGACAAACGTCATGTCTCATTTATTCATTCAAATTCTATTCATTCAACGAGCATTTGCTCAGTGCTTGCTCTGTATTGGTGCAGTTCTAAGAGCTGAGCATAGGCAGAACACTATGGCTCAGATGCTAGGAGGAGATCAATGTCCAGGCAGAGGCCATGGAAGAAGTTACAGTCTCTAGCATATGGCACCTGCCTGATAAAGGCGTGCTGCTCAAAGGATGAATGAACGAAGCTCAGTCTTCAGATGCACAAGTCCCATCACTAGTGAGGTTACTCAGGTCTCTGTTACCTTCTTTGAATCGAAAGGAAAGAGTAGCGTTTTTCAAAAATACTCAATAAATGGTCAAATGAAACTTGTTACACCAGATCATGTTTCCTGTCATGTACTAACTACCTACTACATGTATAGTGAAAGCCAGAAATGTCCAGCTTGGCCAGAAATGCTGGTCTGTGGACACGAGAAGAAGGCCTCCCCTGCGTTTAACTCATGAATGATCACATTTGAGGGAAACAGGAAAGGAAAAGCATTGGCCTGTGTTCTGAAAGTGATTGCCACACAGCATGTGAGTGCCTGCTCTGTGCCAAGTTTTCTTCATCTCCAAAGGAAATGAGATGGCATGAGCTGATCTCCACATACCAGCATCGATTCATATTTTGGATTCTCCACTGAGTTCGGAAATGCTCAATTGTTCGTCATAGGAAACGTGTGTTGTTGTTGTTTTTCCAGTAAGATAAGACTGGTGTTCTTCCCATCAGGTTTAATTCTGAGAAGCTGGCAGAACTACAGTGCAGTGGAATCCGCATTGCATTTTGTAGCCAGGGCATCAAAAAGGGCAACATCATTTCCTGAAAGAGGTTCAGGGTGAGAAATAAGTTCCTAAGCCCAGTGATTTCCCGCAGTGCCAAACAGGATGTAACTTGCAGCTGAGCCTGTGAACTTTTTACCTCTTGGACCACAAGGGAAGCTTAATTCCAGTGACATTGTCCTTGGTCAAATTCCTTTTAGATGAGAATGGGGCAGTGAGGTTGGCCCTGACCATGAATTTTATGTCAGTAGGAAAATGCATGCACTTGTTTGGGATGCTGGCAGGGAGAAGCTGCTAGTGGTATCCCTGCCTGTGAGCATGAAGGCCTTGGATTTAGGACTTGGTGTTGAAGGCAGCATTGGCCAACCTACTGACTCATGGATCCATGGAGCTAGCCAATGGAGAGATGGAGAGGACTGGGATTCCCCTCCTAGCAATTCCTGCCAGTCTTAGAGCGACAGTGGACAGGGCTCTTGCAGAACATTTGGCCCATAATTTCCATTTTATAGACAAAGAAACAGAGGCTCACAGCAGAGTGTGACTTGCCCACTGATACACATGCATGGTATAAAATTTCACATACTAGTGAGAATCTGTAACAATAACGGCCATATGCAGAGGGGTAAGAGACTCTGGCATGCATCCTTCCATGGCCTCTGTTCCCTGTGTACCCTTGGCCGTCCTCAGCTCTGAAATTCCATGACATTTGGCTAGAATATATCTATCTCCCTACTCTTCTGACTTAGTCCTGTGTTCCCAACAGAAGAAATGAAACTCAAGGCCACAACCCACGACTGAAGAATTCTGTCTGAGGTTTCTGCCCTGGGGCCTAGTCCTCCCCTTGTCTCCAGAACCCAGTGATTGGCAGAAAAGACAAAAACATAAATAGAAACACTGACACCCAGTCATTAATAACAATTAATGATAATAATAATATTACATTTCTTGCCTGCTTGGTACCTACTACATGCCAGAGCTAGTGACTTTGAGATTGGTTATTCTATTCACATTTCACAAATGAAAACACTGCTGCTCAGAGAGGTTAAGTAACCAGCCCCAAGTCACATGGGTGCGATGATGAGGATCTGGTCAGGTGGGAGCGATAAAGGACATTCTCTTTCAGCCCATCAGACAGAACATGCACAGGCACAGGAGCAGTTACTGCTCTGCCTGTTTCAGGATTAAAGTAGAACATGAGACGTCAGTACACAGGAGCCTTTGGCAGAGCTGGCTGGAGGTGGTCTCTCCCTGGCTTTCAGAGATGGATTCCCCTTTTTCCAGCCACATAAGGAGCTTCCAGTCCCCCCATGAGGAGCAGTCATCTTTCTGAAATGGCCGACAAAGCTCTGGGTCATCTAAGCAGCCTACCCCAGCACCCTCCAGCCTGTGCATGTGCCAGATGCCCCCACCTGCTACCACGCCCACCCTTCACAGCCCACTTGGGCAGCCCCTCATCAGGAAGCTCAGGACCTGCTGCCTGGGCTAGGGGCCCTCCCTGACACGCCCCTGGATGAAGCACAGATCCCATGCAGTTAATCTGCAGGTGATCACAGACTTTCCCCAGAGATAGTGCCTCCTAGAGGGCCCCTCCTAAGAGGGGCTGTGTCCTCTTAATCCCTGTATCCTTAATCCTGGCATTTTCTGGAATAATCCAAAACCTCAACCCATGTTTATTGAATTAATGAATAAAGAAATGAAGACAGATTGGTTCTAGTGGTGCTTCTCAGCCTTTTATACTCCATGCCCTTTTTGATAAACATAGAAATCATGTGCAGCCTCATTCAGCCTCGCTGGAGACAGTGGGGCGCTACACACCTCCCCTCCCCACACATGTGCAAGTATCTGCAGCTGTCAGCCAAGATGCTTCTCTCAAGCTGTGTCCCCAACACAATGTGTAATTTATCTCATTATCTAAACATTACACACAACACACTTTTTCAAAATGCATTTGCTCCTCACCTTTAAAACTCGGATCCAGTGGCCTACGGGCCTTTGAAAACTCACTGGATTATGGAGTTGCAGTGATAGGTAACACTGGCTTGACTAAAGCCACGGTGATGGGAATGAAATGAAGAAGCAGAATCAAGGAACACTTCAGAGGAAGAGCAAACAAAAATTGGCACATTTATCTCAGACTGTGCAATGGGTAGAGCCTAAGAAGGAAACTGAGGCTTCTTACTCACCTCTCCCAGTCCCTTCCCTGATGGGGAGTGAGGCGTCATCAGATGCCATCTATGGCAAGGCGAGGGAACAGAAGAGACCTTCAGCAGTAACCCGTGGAGAGGGGAGAAAGAAGGGCCAATCACGCCTGTAATCCCAGCACTTTGGAAGGCCGTGGTGGGCGGATAACGAGGTCAAGAGATCGAGACCATCCTGGCCATGATGAAACCCCGTCTCTACCAAAAATACAAAAATTAGCTGTGTGTGGTGGCACGCGCCTGTAGTCTCAGCTACTTGGGAGGCTGAGGCGGAAGAATCGCTTGAACCCAGGAGGCAGAGGTTGCGGTGAGCCAAGATTGCGCCACTGCACTCCAGCCTGGTGACAGAGCAAGACTCCGTCTCAAAAAAAAAAAAAAGAAAGAAGGGTCAAACGTAGCAGTCTTTGGGGAACATCAACCTTCAGGTCCCCCATGAGACAGCTGGTCACACTTTAGGAGAGAGGTAGGAATCTCTCTGCATTTTCAGTCTAAGAAGAGAAGAGATGTAGGAAACCCGATCCTGCCCATAAGGCTTGAGAATCTCAAGTCAAATGACAATACCAAGTCAAGTGGTGTAAGACACCTGGACTTCCAGCAGAGCATGAGAAGCCTGTGAGATTATGTGAATCTGAGCTGGAAGAGCAGCCCTGCATTCTCTGTGTTCCAGGGGAGTCTACAAGTTCAGTGGAGGACTTTACTGTTTTGGAAATCACGTTTTTCTCACCAACAGAGAATGCGAATGCAATAAAATGAGATCACATGCAATCTTCAAGACTTCACCATTTTCTTCCATTTGTGGCAATATGGAACTTCTAAAAATATCCATTTCACATAAGCAATGTAAAAATAACAGCTTAACAGCAGTCATGCCAATGGATGGAGATTTTCCTGGGAAAGTAAATCTCATGTGCTGAAATACAAATAAATAAATGAATAAATATGATTAATTCTGTGAATGCACTGTGGTTCTTCAGGTTCCAGGAATCATCGGCCTATTGGGGTGGCCACCTCATGGGCATGGCTCCTTTCTTCATCTGTGGATTTTTAATGGTCACTCACAAACTTTCCTGGAGGGTCTGTGCACTATGTGAGTTCTAGAGGTACAGAGCTGAATGAAACAGAGACCTGTTCTTAGACTACGCTGTGAACACACAGTAGTCCTGTAAAGGACCGACTCTCCCAAGACATGAGAGGGGAGGGAAAAGGTCTTTCAACAGACAGTTTTAAAACAATAACAGCAGAAAAATAACTCACTTAGATTACCTTATACCACATGCCAAAATACCTAGATGAATGAGAGACATATTGAATCATCTATATTTAAAGAAAAAAATCAGCAGGACTACAAGAAAGCAAAAATCAAACACCCCAATTTCTGGAGTAGATTGGACCTTCTAAATTTCAAGGCAGTAGAATAAATCACCAAGAAAAAAAATTGTCCAGATAATAATTTTCAATGACAGTACATTAAAAATATGACATAATTTTTTAAACAACTGTGCAAAACACAACTTTAGCAAAGATGCAGACAGAGGGCTAATTTCACAGCAAATTGCCAATGTTCTTCCAACCCCAGGGTTGGGGGTTATGAACCAGGAATTCACAAAAGGAAATGCAATTAGTAAACAAATACTTGGGAAAATTTCCTGCAGCATTAAGGATGGAATAAATACAATTAAAATAATTACATACCATTTTGACCTATCAAGTTAACAAAGTTTAAAAAAAATAAACATCATTTCCAGAGAAGGTATATAAACATGGTCTCGTAGGTTGCCAGTGGGATGTTTATTCGGAGGTCTGGAACCATCTGTGGGGGCAGAACAAGTACTCTAACTTTGGGGAATCCCAAGTTAATAAAAACAAATATAGTAAAACCTTCAGAGAGAAAGATTTTCATCACAATATATACTTAATAATAATGACAAACTGAAAACACTGTAAGCGCCTCCCAAAGAGACAGAATAGTTAAGGAAATACACTGTTTTGCAAAAGTGATTATTATATTTTATTTTAAAAGGGTCTAGCACGACAAAAAAAATTTCGGATATGATGTTAAGTGGAAAAAGCAGAGCATAATACAAAACAGATAGTATGAACCAGACCCTAACAGAAACACTTACATGGAACTTCTAGAAAGAAACGTACTCTGATTGGATTGGAATTACTTTTCATTTCACTCTACTTTCCTGTATTTTACAAGTGTGTTTTAACGAGTATGTCAGTGGTTCTCAAGTTTTAATGTGCATGAGTATCATTTATACACTCCTAAAATGAAGATTCCCTGGCCCAGATTATATGATCCTCAGGATCTGGGGTCTGAGTTTTTATCAGCAATTCCAGGAGATTAGAACATTTATAGTTTCAAAACCAATTCTCTGACATCAACTGGATATCCTAGCATACATTTCAATTCTGACACTGACCAGAATTAGCTCAGACCCCACGGGTGAAGGGCAAAGTCCTTCCTCTCTGACACCAGCTGCCTGGAGTTCCTATCAGGTGCCAAGCTGAGACCCCACAAGTTAAGGGCAGAGTTTCAGTTCTGACACTAACTGCCAGGAGTTTGTATCAGATTCCATAAATTAAAGGACAAGTTACCCAACAGGACTGCCCTTCCTTGAGATGCCCTCTGCAAATGGAGTCCCCAGGGTACCTGCATTTCTGTCTGACCTGTCTACAAATTTGAGGATTCTCAAGATCCTCACCTTAAGTTTATTAATTCTGTAGAACAATTCAGAACTCAAGAAAGCCCTATACGTATAATTACAGTTTTATTTTAAAGGCTGCAGATGGACAGTCAGAGGAAGAGACACACAGGGTAAGGTCTGGAGGGTCCAGGTGGTTGGCACAGATCTTACCAATTTTTCCCTGTGGATTTGGGTCCATCACGCTCCCAAGAACCGTGGCTATGGTTCTTCAGGCTTCAGGAATGGTGTCCTTCAGCTCTGACACTAACTGCCTGGAGTTTGTATCAGCATGTGGATCTGTTCACCAACCAGGAAGCTTCTTGAGGCTTTGGTGTTCAGAGTTCTCATCTGGGGTTTTGTTGTCTAGACACAATTGATTAAATCATTGGCTATGTGATTAAACGCCATCTTCAGCCTCCTTCCTTTCCTCAAAGGTCAGGGCATAAGGCTGAGAGTTCCAACACTCTGATTACGTTCTCAGCCCTTTTGTCCTGGCCATGGCCAGCCCCTCCCATGAAATATCTAAGGTCGCGCCTCATTAGCGTCCGTTCAGCAAGGTCAATAGAGGTTTTGTTTGAATAACAAAGGACACTCCTATCATTTAGGAAATACCAAGGTTTAGTGAAGCTTTGTGCCAGGAACTGGGAACAGAGAACAGACATATTATTCATTATATCACATTGCTCTAAGGGTCGTACTTTAAAAATATTATTTCAATGTGAAAAATATTAGATCATGCATTATTTTAATCTTTAAAGTAAGTTGAAGGTTATTAGTGGGGAAAGGGTTTGGAGATATTAGAGGACAGGGCGATGGGGCTCCTCTTGGAAGAGATCATTGAGCTGGGTCTGGAACGGCAATCGGGTCTCATCAGGAGAGTTATTTGTTGGAGCAGGTGGATGGGAGGAACAGGTGTATGCTAAGGATAGAAATTGAAAAGTATGTTGCATTTTTGGAAGAACTAGTTCAGTCCCTGGTAGTTAAGTCTGCATGGGAAGAAATTATTCTAAAAAGCATAGTAATTTGGTGTCATATTGTGACAAACCACATCTGCTAAACTAGAGGCGCCTAACTTTGTCCTTTACGTTAGCCACATTAGTATTCTATGAACTCTAGGAGGCATGGCTGATGAACAGAAGAGCAACACGGGGGGCATTACATGGATTAAGAGGAACTATTGTTTTGTGAAGTTTGTTTCTGTTCAAGGTGTATGCTTACAGGAGATGAATGTGTGTGTGTTTGAACATCTGGTGGGGCATTGTGATATAATAAGAAATATATATATATTTGGTCTGCATTCCTGATTCCTGGCCAGAGCTTCTAAAACCTTTGTAATTTCCAAAGCGACTGGAGCCATAAAGATTAAACAAACATCTTTTAGCCATGTGAGGTGGCTGGCACCTGTAATCCCAGCTACCTGGGAGGCTGAGACTGTAGGATCACTTGAAGCCAGAAGTGTGAGACCGGCCTGAACAACAAAGCTAGGCTCTGTCTCTAAAACAAGTCTCAAAAAGGAAACATCTTTTGTTATTCATAACAAGCCTCCTTCAACCACCCCCATGTTGAAGAGGAGACTTTTGGAAAAGCCCTGAGGATGGGGCTGGTTGCCAGGGGAAGCAACCCTGTGATTAGAGCTGGAACTTTCTGCCCCACTCCCTGACCTCCTTGGCAGGAAATAACTGGAGACTGACTCAGTCAACAATGGCCAATAATTTAATCAATCATGCCTACTTAATGCAGCCTCCACAAAACCCTAGAAGGACAGGGTTCAGGGAGCTTCCAGGCTGGTGTGAACACAGGGACAGGGGCTCATCAGGGTGGGCGAGGATCTGCACACCCCCTCCTGAATCTTTCCCAGTGCGTCTCTCCCATCTGCTCTCCCTGAGCTGCATTCTTTTATATTGAACTGGTAAGTTAGTAAATGAACTGTTTTCTTGAATCCTGTGAACTGTTCTCGTAAATCATTGAACATGAAAGGGAGGTCCTGGGGACCTCCAATTTACAGCTTTGATCAGAGGCACAGGTGACAGTCTGGTCTTGCTACTGGCATCTGAGGAGGGGGCAGTGTTGTGGGACTGAGCCCTTAGCTTACGGGGTCTAAAACTGACTCTGGTCATATAGGATCAGAACTGAATCGAATTGTAAGACACCCAGTCGATGTCCTCTAAGAACTAGAGAACTGATTGGAGTATTAAGAAAACCCACACATTTGGTGTCAGAAGTGAAGTGCTGTGTGTGAGTAGAGGGGAAATAGGTTTCCTTTTACCTGGGTTTCACAGATAGATTGAAAACGGCAAGCTTCCCCCACTGACACTGTGACCTTGTGGCTTCCCTCCAGGAGCTGGGAGCTGCACAAGAATGAGAGTCCATGTGTGTGCCCTGAAACTAGGCAGATGTGCGGGGAAAGGCCTGGCCAGGAGAGGCCTTCACAAAAGCAATTGCAATAATCAGGTGATGGCCTAGGGCACTGGCAAGGGGGCTGCAAAGAAAGGGCCTGGATGGGGAATTATGGTGACATTGACAGGCAGGTGTCTGCCTGAGCTGGTGTGAGTCTAAGAAATGCAGAATAAACAGAGGGAGGGTTGGGGGGAGGTCATGAGCGATGGTTTAGCCTCATGGACTGTAGAGGACCCCCTGGACGTACTGTCAGGTATAGACGTGGATTCTGCCAAAGACCTACAATTGCCAAATCAGATGAAAAATGGAAGGACAGACACTGCCACCCACCAGGGCTTCAAAGAAACAGAGGAAGCCACTAGGGAGGCCCCAGAAGGGAGGTTCCGGGTAGAGGTGAGAGCTGCATGTGCAGCCACAAGGCTGCTCTCCCCTCAGAACCCATGGGAATGTGCACAGAATCTCAGTCACAAAGCTGTAAAATTACCTAAGCTCGGGAACTGGAGAATATAAAGCAGTGATTTCCCAGACGCTGGAAAGAATTCCCACTCAATGCTACCTGGACAGAGATAGTTGGAGCCAAAGTGATTAAAATCATATAGAACTGATTCAAGCACAGAGAAACTGATGCTGGAATGGAAGAGATTCAGAACGGGCTTGAGTATGAGTAAGACCTTGATATCTGCAGAGAATGAGTCCCAGCCAGGAAACCAGGGGAGTATTTACCAAAAAGCACCAGAAGAGCTGGCTCTTTGGTTAAATAAGTAAATAAATAAGATTACATCTTCACTTTAACCATACCCAATAAATTTGGATGAACCAATGAGTTCACAACAAATTCAAAAATATGTGAATATGGTTCTAATCTCTGTCTAAAGAAGGGCTACTACAAGCAAATAAATCACTTACACAAATTATTTTAAATATCAACAAAGGTGAAAGCCAAGCCAAGAGAATGCATTGCAGAGAGGAGTAGCCCACAACCTCCAACACTGTGTAAACCACATCTGATCACTGAGGTACAATCGGAACTGCGTCTTGAAGAAGGGGCAAGATTTAGACAGGTGTGGCTTGGGAAGGGAGTTGCAGGTGTCCCGGACAGCATGAGGCCTGGCAAGATGACAGCCAAGCCTTGGGTTCGCCTGGCTTAATTATCAGGTTACAAAAGTCCTACATAAACAAAGGCCACCTGCATAAGTGGCACAGCCAACCTAACCTCATTTCCTTATGACTGTCAACATTGACATTTGTAGACTCTTTGAAAACAAATTTAACTACTCAAGCAAATAATATCCTCCATGCAGGAAAGTAGGTTCAATCCAAATATCTGGTCCATGATATTTACTTTGTTAGAGAGAATTGCTACTTTGAGAAAATAAGCCCTTGATATTTTTAATTGCTTACATGCAGATATGGCTTTCTAATTATTTTCTCCTTCATCAAACATATACAAGAGCAGCCTTTTGCATATTATATCCAAGAGAAGCAACATATCTTCAAAGAAAGATTTCTCCCATCAGAAAAAGAAAAAAAAAAATTAAGACAAGAATAATGCCACCAGACTCACTGTCATCCTCCCTGGGTGGTGTTTTAAAGAAACAATCCAATCTGCCCTTAAATACAAAAGGGCTTTGTTTCATCTTCATGTGCTTTTTTTTTTTTTTTTTTTTCAGGATACAAATACTTTTGAAATATCTGGGAACCAGCTAGAATATCTGATTTATAGAGCTCATGATATGTCCATATTTTAAAATGGCATTTTATTTCCTGATATTTAAGAAAGAAATGAGCCATTTACACACACAAAGGGGGACTAGAAGAAAATATCCTTCTAGTAATTATGACCTTGTTTCTTTCCTGTGTCTTGTTGATAAAAATGGTACACAGGAGGCTTGATTCTGTTCCTACCCAGTGCAGAAATGCTCAAAGCCTTTCCATCAAAATCAAGCAGAGGCAGGTTTCCTTAGCGACAGATCCACGATTCAAATGATACCATTAACAATGACAACAGAATGATCCCATGGCCATCTATCAGCTGCAGCATGCAGGAGCATATTTAACATGTGCTGATTCAGGGTTGCCTCCCCAGCACACACCCACCTCCAGGGATTTCTTAGATCTCTCTGGGCCTCTCCCAGGCAGGAGAGGTAATCTCTATAGAATCTCCATTGCTTGGAGCCCTGATTTGAAAGATCAGAAGCCTGGATTCTAATTTGCAGAGTTTTATTAACGGCTTTCTCACCCTCGATAAAGTGATTTTCTTCCTTTTAACTCAGGTGACAGTCTTTGTTTACAGAGCTGATGAAACGTTCCTTTCCCATTCAATCTGTTGTAGGGCAAAGACAAATTCCAACTCCACTGAAAGGTACTGCTGGACACGAAGAGACCCTGGTTAGGGAGATAAGAGTTCGTTTTTTCATTTTTGTTTTTCATGACACTGGCAGCCAGATGGACGCAGGCACCTGGTGACAAACCTGAGAACTCATTTGCCATTGAAAGAAGCCCACAGCCTGCTGGGGATAGAAATGCTCACAGCCCACAAGGATTTTGCTTGATTGTTTTTGTTCTATGGAAGTTCATCTAAAAGGTAGTCTTTTCTATTTTCTGGGAGACGAGAGTGAAGGAGCACAAAGGTGTCCCTTTGTCCCGTGCAGGAGGTGGCCAGAGCCTAAGATTCTCCATGAGTGAGAATCCGCATCTGGAGGAGCAGTCAGCAGGGCAGTCGCTATGCTGCATCCAAGGCCCCTGGCTCAGCAGGGCCAGCTCTGAGGCTAGCCTAGGGCTCCGTCTTGGCCAGGTGTCCTGTGCTTATGTTGGCTCTCTACTCGGTTCGTTTCTTCCGTGGCACTCACACACTGCAGGGATCCATCTGTGTGCCTGCGTGGCTGCTGCCCTCACGAAACCCAGAGTAGGGCAGAGAGCTCTGTGTGTAGCTCACTTCCCCACACCCAGCACCCCGCACAGAGACCACACGTGGGAGACAGGGAATTACAGGATCAATGAGCCCATCTGAAAGATAAGGAGGCTTTCATGGCACCTACACTTTGCTCAAAGTACACACCATTTTTTCTTTTATCTTAAGTTTCTTCCTGTATACTGGCTTATTTTCCTAAACTAATTAACACATTGAAGGATCTTCTATCTTTAAGAAAGAAAAAATAAAGAAAGAACCCAAAGACACAAAGAGAAAGAGAAAAAGAAAAAAAAAAAAAGGAAAGCTTCTCTGATTCTCCCTTTTCATCTGCTACTATCACACTTGAAAGACTGGGTGGCCTGTTTCGCCTTTTCTCACTTTCACCCCTCCTGTGTCCTGCTGCAGTCTCCCTCTCCCCCTTCCCTACAATGGCCTGGATGACCCACAGAATTCCACCCTGTGACTTGTCTCTCAAACCCCAAGATGATCAGATAATGTTTCTTCTTCTGAGACACGGAGCAGTGCTATGAAGATCATTTTCCTCTTTCCCATTATTAGATCTACACAGCAATACACAGAGAGGGTTTGGCCTTCTTCCTCCTCCCTCCTTCCTCTCACGGAGTGTGTGGAACCTTCTCCATGGCCTCCAAGCCTCTCTCTTCCACCTCTGTTATCTGACATCCAGTGGGCCTTGCCTTTCCCTTCACAGGAACAGTGGAATCACCAAGCACAAATAGCCTCAACTTGCCCAGCATTTTCACCTCTAGAATCACATCTACCTTTGCCAACACTGCATTGTTTGCCTATTACTGAATAACCCACTACTCCTAAACTCAGTGGCACAGAACTGCAATAAACATCTCACAAAGCCCAGGAATTCCAGAACAGCTCAGCTGGGGGTTCTGGTTCACAGGCCCTCACAAGGTATTAGTCAATATATCAGCAGGAGTTAAAGTCATCTGAAAGTTTCTGGGGCTGGACAACTGACTTCCCATTTGTCTTACTCTCATGGCTGGTAGCAGAAGCCTCTTTTTCACTGCTCTTGGCCGGAGGCCTCAGTTCCTCCACACATGATCTTTGCTGCAGAGCTACTTGAGTGCCCTCACAATATGGCGGCCGGCTTCCACCAGAGAGAGAGAGCAAGGTGGAAGCCACAATGTCTCATATAGCCTTGCCTAGAAGTGACATTTCATCAGTTCCCTGATGTCTTTTAGGTTACATGCAGTCCCGTTCAGTGTTGGAGAGAACTACATCAAGGTATGAAGAGCAGGAGGAGAGGATCATCTGAAGCAGGATGAGGCTCTTCTAAAGCAGAAGAACAAGAGGAGAGGGGCATCTAAAAGACATGAGGCTGGTCCCTTCTCCTTCCTGGTTTCCTCAGCAATGCACTTTCCCCTTTATTGTTAGTCTGTCTCTGTCTACTGACTTCTTTGCCTAAACAAATAAGTATAATCAGTATCTTCTAACACTGTAATAAAATACAATGTTTCCCCATCTATCTGATTTCCTGAAGAGGTTAATTAGAAAGCCATCTCCACACCATCTCGGCCTGCTCTGCTCCTTTCATGTTCCAGCCTACCACAATCTCTCTTGGGACCCCAGTCTTCCTCCAACACTCTTGCTGCGGTCACCAGTGAAGTCCTGGTTGCCAAATCCAGTGAGCACCATGGATTATATGGCATCTCTGGACAAAAAGACAGAGGTCACCTCTCCTTCCTTCCTGAGATACTTTCTTCCTCACCTTCTCAGAATCTTTCTTTCCTGAGTTGTCTCTGAATTCTGTCTCCTCTACATCCCCTGACTGTTCCTTCCTCTGCCATCTCTCTCAAGTGCTGGGATGTTCAGGGATCCCATCTTCAGCCTCTCCTCTCCCTCTCTCCACCCAACACAATCAGAGACTGAATCCCCAGGTGCAGTGATCAGGCAGACCTGGTTTGAATCAAGTTGCCCTGTCGTCTGGGTGACCTTAGCTAAGTCCCCTAACTCTCCACATGCCACATTCTTTGTCTCTAAATGGAGAGCTTTGTGGAGAGTTGATGTGCCGATGCCAGACGCCAGGACAGTGCTGAGAACAGCGCCAGAGGTGACAGATGCTCAACGCCCCGTGATGCTGAGCTCAGGGAACCTCACTCACTGGATTCAACAGTTACTTGTAGCAGATTCTAATTTCACAAGTCACTAACTCAGGTACACAAACATTTCCCCATATCCCAACTTTGTACTTTGAGCCTCTGGTACCGCCTGGAGATGGAAAACAATCTAGTCTCTTTCAAGTAAACTTAGCCAGATCTGGTGACTTTTTAGTAATTTCAGGATGAAACTCAGCCCAATTCAGTACCTCCCCTCCCCCCGCTTCTAGAGTCCTTCTTCCAGGGTCACAGATGGGTTCAGTGCACACCTGACCCCATCATGGCATCAGGAGCCAACGTTTGACTCTTAGTATCTGTGCATGCAGCTTCCACGTGTCCTGTTGTCTCTTTAGCCATGGTCACCTGCTGCCACCCACTGAAATATGACCATCCAGCCTGGCCTGAGACATCACCATCCCCCAGAGCTGACAGCAGCTGCGGTGACCTTGTCCCCACTCTAATCGAGCTCCTGGGAGTGGGGAACACCTTCCTCCTAGACAGCACAGGTTTGCCAGCTGCTCCTTCTCGGATGACCTCCAAGCCCTTTTTGGCCCCAGTAGGACCCATTTGCACCCCTTGAGTGTCTAAGGGATTCTGAGAGTCCCCACAGGTACATCTGCCAGGACTCCATCCCCACTGCTTCTCTGACATTCTGGTGCCACATTGCACACCTGGCTTCTCTCCAAGATGCGCTGCTATCCTGGCACCCCTTGGGAAGGAAGGCGTGGGATCACTGCAGGCGGGATCTACTGATGTAGAGGATTCTTATTGCTGCCCACCACCTCTAGAACTCAGCCAGATGAGAGCTGGTAGAGCATAGGTCCTAAAACAAGTCTGTGCCTCTCTAACGTCTCTCCCAGCTGGCTGCTTCTGCCACTATCCTCACTATGAATGGTGCTTGTCTGGACTTTCACGGAAGACACGGGAAGTCCACTGCTGTTTTCTGCAAATAATTTGGCTGCACATCCAAGCCACTCCCCTGTTTTTTTTTTTTTTTTAATTGAAACCAAAAAGTCCATAAACTTACCTGGTTTCTCTGCTCTTAATTCTCTTCCCACATGGGGCAATGACAGATAACTGTCTCCCAGCATGATGAGGGAATTGCAGGGTTAAGTTACGTGTGTGACCAACATGTGGGTTCATTCTGCAGGCCATGCTGGCTGAGTGCAGGCTCCGTAACTACCCAGCGTCCTTGGCTGCTCCACGCAAGCACTGACCACTGCCGCCTGGACATCTCCAAGACGCCCAGCGGGAACACGAGGGTCACCAAGACGTGGCCCGCTCCTCTGGCCTGTCCTCGCCTTCCCTCCGTCCGGGCCGCCTGCCCTGAATGCTCACATTTGCACATGACTCTCTCTACACATACATTTTATACCGGATGTCCAGCCAATTTCAACACCATAACTTCCTGCGTCTAAACCACGAAACCCTTTCCCACAAAGAACTGAGACGAGCTGCTGGTCCCTGCTTTCTTGACAGCCGAGCCTTGCGGCCCTGCATGATATGTGTCCCATAGGATTGGCTGTACGATTCAGAAAAAAACCCTAGGTTTCTGTCCAGACACAGCCGTTAAATTACTCAAGAGATTTTTTTTCCAAGATGGAAATTTCTCTGGGTCTTCAATGCTTTAATTTCTCTCTCAGCACCTACCTCCTATGAATAAATCAGGTCATGATTTCCTGAAAGTTTTCATGATTGATTTGCCCCACAGGCTGCAGTTCTTGGGCGCTGGGTTACTTCTCAGCTGCAGTGTGGGCCCCCAAGTCCCAGGGTGAGCAACTCCACCCTTCACGGGTGATGAGGGTCTGAGCTGATGGATGGACTGGGTTTCGGCTCTGACTCTAAGTCTGGAATTTGGCATTCTCAGGAGACGCAGCTTTCAAGAAAAGTCATGTCTTGCCTTATTGATGCTCCAGGAGGTCAAGTTATTTGACTTTTGACAGCCCTTTTCCTCCTTGTGAGATGTTATGATTAGACATTCTCTTATCAGCTGATCTAATGTAAAGAGCCCGGCGGGAAAGAGGCACATAGGAAGTGGAGCTCGTGCCAAAAGCCTGACACTTGCGGTCAGTGTGAGCTCCCTGAGGAGGGACTGACACTATTCTCAGTCAAGGCCACAGCTACATCAGCTGCACCCAGCAGGGTGCCACCGGGGTGGCCTCTGGGACGCACCTATCCTCGCTGCTCACCTTCTGAAGTCACGGCTGCCTGGGAAGCAGTGGCTCTCCTGGCTTGCCATCCTGGCTGCTCTCCTTTGAGTGCTCACCCAGGTGACTCTGAAGCACGCTGAGGCCCAAAGCTATCCCTGGAGCCTTCTAAGATGTCCCATCCCCCCTCCAGGACACAGGGCTGTCTCTGTCCAGACAGCCACACATGTAGGCCTGGCCCTGTGTGCCATCAGGAGGTGAGTTTAGCTCTTCCCAAGGTCCTCCCTAGTCCCATCTGCCAGGACAGTGCCACCTTGGCCCCTGCCCTGAAGAGCCTGGGCATCACCTGGCACCCCTCGGGATTCTCCCATTATGGACTCACAAGCACGGCCTCTATGACCGCAGAGCTAACGAGCCTGGTGCCCACGTGTGACCCGTGGTCTCTACTGCTCTCCAGGCTTCACCATCTCATAAAGAAACTCTTGCTCCAGTCACCCTTCCCTGGCATTGGCACCCAGATGCAGGGCTCTCCTGGAATGCCCCCATTCCACTCAGAGCACCCTCTCCACCTGCAGAATGCGAGATCCAGAAGCACTCCTCTGGGAAAGGCCCAGGTCGGTCACGTCACCTTCAGGTTCTAACATCAAAGTGGTTCTTACCGTGACTGTCATGCCCTTGGTGACCAGCCCTGAGGGCACAGTGTTTACCGTCTGCCCGGCGAGGAGCAGAGATGGAGAAGCCAGCCCCATGGCAGGTTGAGTCGTATTTATTTATTTATTTATTTATTTTTTGAGATGGAGTCTCACTCGATCCCCCAGGCTGGAGTGCAGTGGCGTGATCTCGGCTCACTGCAACCTCCACCTCCTGGGTTCAAGCCATTCTCCTCTCTCAGCCTCGCCAGTACCTGGGATTACAGGCATGCAACACCACACCCAGCTGATTTTTGTATTATTAGTAGAAACAGGGCTTTCCCATGTTGGCCAGGCTGGTCTTGAACTCCTGACCTTGTGATCCACCTGCTTCGGCCTCCCAAAGTGCTGGGATTACAGGTGTGAGTCACCACTCCCAGCCTCAGAGGTTTACTTCTGTTTAGCGTGCCATGTGCCCAGGGTAGCTGAGCAGGCAGGCCATTGTCATTTAGGCTTTGTTAGACATGGCAGATACAAATTAATGAAAGAGAGGAAAGAAAGAAGGAGGGAGGGCCAGGGAAGGAGAGAAAGACAAAGGCAGGACCAGAGTCTTCATCATTTTCTTAAAGAATTATTTATCTAGTAAACCAAACCCTAGTTAAATTGAATTTTTATGTATAAATAGTGATCCGAGCCCATGCACTGAACCTCTTCTACCACCACCTCCCACAACATGCCAAAGAAATATCAGAAAACTGGGATTCGATGCCAGTGGCTTGAAGGGCGCCCTCCACGGGCCAGGGGACTTGAGGAATCGCAATCAGGTGCTGTGCAGAACTGGCCAGATTGTGACAAGGGTTAGCCCCTCCCTGGAGAGGACCAGGGAGGGAAGGCCTAGACCAGGCCATGCATCACGGGGCACGGGGCAAAGCCACAGGAGCAATGAGACTCCAGACATCCTCACAGCAGACCGTGTTCAGCCAAAGCCTCAGACTTCAACACAATGGAATGGGAGCCTGGCTGCAGGTGTGTGGAGGTTCCACACTTCAATGCTGAGAAGTCTGGAGCTAAAACGGAAGACTGTGCTAGAGGCAGGGGCCTGTGTCTTGATGTTTGAGCTTCTCCCGTGGAAGGAGCTGAGAGACAGGCTTGGAGGAACCTGAAGGCCCAGGAAGGAAGGGTGTCCCAGTGGTGACTGTGTGATCCAGGAGGTCACTGATGGCCACACACAGTGCAGGGAGCGGAGCTTGATCTTAGATGTGCCTGTGCGTCCAAAGAGGGTCACGGAGGGTAGCTTTGACGCACCCAAGACAGCTGGACCAGGGTCTCCTGCTGGGTGGTCCTGTTCTGTCATCTAGACCCACCTCTCTGAAGAAGCCCGAATGCCCGTGTTACAGACGAGGTGTGGGCAACAGCCTAATCTCCCGCTGGGAATCCACCCTTGCCTAGGCTTTTCTGATGACCCATGAGGCAGGCCCTTCAGACCTGTGTTTGCCAGGGGCACCATGGCCAGGAGCTCACTCTGAGGGAAGAGTGAGTGGGCACAGTGGGCATCTGCTTTAGGGGCAGGGGGAGTGGTCTATGCCACAGCACATCCTTGGAGTTTCTATATGTCCTGGCCCGAGCCCCAGAGATTCATATGGGAGAAACAGAAGTGCCGCAAGGGCATGGTGAAAGTGGACAATGCTGCTGAATGCAGAGACTCTTCACACGAAATGCAGGAAGAGGCACTGTCTGCACTTTGTGGAAAACCTCACCACCCAGTGCTTTGGCAGAACCGGCCTGGTCCCCCAGGAGGGAGCAGGCACAAAGGCAGGGTCTATGTGAGACCCTGGAGCCCGGCAACCCTGGGTCTGTTAGCTGCAGCTGTGCTTGGCAGAGAAGCCAGGGCCCAAAGGGCACTGCAGTCATCGGAGAAACACCAGCAAGATCCAATGGGCGTGGGTGCACCCACAGGGACAGCAGCACAGCCCAGAGGAGGCTGAGGTCATGAGGCAGCCAGCCAGTCCCGCTGGGAGCCCTGGGAGCTGCCCTGGGAAAGGCCCCAAATGTGATGGGATTGGGAGTCTCCGGCACTGGCTAATAGAGGCAGAGAAGAAAAGAAATGTGTTTGTGAAATGAAGCATCTGCAATCACAGCCCTGGAGAAACCCGAGTCAATGCCAAGACTGCTACCCTCTGTGCATTCCTTTATTCACCAAATACACACTGATCATCGCCATGTGCCAGGCACTGTTCTATGCCCTGGGCTTCGGAAGTGAACAGGACAGATGTATAGAAATCCATCTGTATGGAAATGCATCCTGAGGATGGAAGCAGACAACCAGCAAGTGAACTGAGATGCATCCCATATACATGCATCTGCAACCCATATATATATACACATCTGCAACCCATACATGTACACATGCAACCTGTATATATACATGCATACAGAGATACATGTGTATATTGCACAGTATATCTAAGTAGATATTTAAATGTATATATTTAATTCATTCGTGAATCAGTTACCATAAAGTTAATTATTTGGGAGTCTTTATAAAATTTGAAATTAAAAGGGCCCCAAAGCTGAGAGAGGGCCCTGATGCAGAGAGACGTATTAGCCCTGTTCTCAGATTCCAGGAGACCAGCACAGTCTTTTCCAGAATTGGTGGTCCCTCCTTACACTGGCCCACTCATGACCATTTTGCATCAGGCAGCTTCTCGGGGGTACCTGGTCCCCTGGCCATGTCCACCCACAACTGCAACCCACCTAGCATGCCTGAGGAAGACTTTGCTTTTCTTGCCCCAGAAGGAAGAGTTGAACGGCTGGATAGATCATTACCAACACATGTGAAGTTGCTTAAATTACGTTCCCAACATGTACCAATGTGTTGAATTAATTTGCCCTGTTATTCCTGGAACAGATCATCTTCCTAGCAACAAGAGTATTGCTTCGTAATGCTTCGGTGTCTATGAGGGCCAGAGGAGCCCCATATGAATGCTGCTTTAATAGGCACAGAAACACAGTTGCTAAATCTCTTTGTGGCTTTTCTTATAATGTTTTTTCTTATATATTATAATTGTTCATGTGAGCCAATGTCAACTGTTAAAGGAGAGAACACTGAGATTGCTATTAAAAAGCAATCATGAGGTTGGAAGGCTCATGCCTGGCTTTTCTGCATAGAATGCTGTTTGACAGTAATAAGCCATCACATTAACGCAGTAGCTTGAGTTTTCAAAGCCTCTCCTTTTACCCTTTCTTGTTCGATTGTGGCACGAGGCAGGTTATATAACATTTTCCCCTTTTTATAAGGAACAGTGTCTTCTGCACTTCCCTTGGTTGGTAGAAGGCAGACCTCATGTAAATGTCCACTCTTTGCCTGCAAGGTTAGAGCAAATAACCTGATAAAATCCCTCTTTCTCAAACCCCATCAACTAGGGTTGCTATTAATCTCGTGGCTATTAACGTAGGATCTATATGCACCTTTTTGTTCACACGTTTCTTTCTTTTTATACTCATGGTGTTTGTTGAAGTTTGCCCATCCTGCCAAGTTGCCAAGGGCCATCCTTAACACAAACAATGGGAGAAGTCTTGCGGAGAAAGACTAAAGAAGAGAAGGCTCTGCCTGCTCACCACCCCCACCTCCACCCCCGTCCTCCACCCAGCCTCACGAAAGCCCCATCAAGGTAGCATGGGAAGCAGAGTGCTCCCTAGCAATGGGAGTGGTGACTCCAGCTGGAGGCAGAACGGGCTGCGGCCACGAAGGGCCCCTGCTTCTCAGGGGATGGTGGAGGTTTCCAGAGAGCCATGTGGGAGAGCCACCAAGGCAGGGAGCTCTGCCAAGACAGAGGGTGTGTTCAGCTTGAGCCTGGGGCCCTGGAGTTGGGTGAGAGCCTTGCAGAGCTGATGTTTATTGATGCTGTTTCCTGTTAACTAAGTTAAACCTCTCTCTGAAGCAGTGCTGGCAGGCAGAGCTGCCTGGGTGGGGGAGGTTGAGGGGGGTCTATTTTCCCAGGTGCTGGGTGGGGTTCAATCCAAGGGAAGTGAAATGCAATCCCCCCAAGTGTGAAACTCCCCTAAAAGTAACCCTGCCCTTTATGCCAGAGGCCTCTCTCCCTGTCACTGGGGCTGCACTTGGATTTCAGCACATATGCTTCGATTCAGTGCTTCATCCATTAAATTCCACCCAGAAAAATAAAACCTAGGCGTAATGATTTTGATTGGAAATTACTGCTCTCTAACATAAAGCATATTTAATGACGTTAAATTTTATGGATTATAATTCCCTCGTGAAGAGCACATCAGGCAGGCTGCACAGCAGCCCTGTGTTCGGAAAATGGCAATTTAGTGAATTTAGAGCCAAGTGATTTACCTAGGAGATCAGAAATGTAATCAAAATGACATCAATGAAAATCTGATTTGCCAGTTGTTAATTACAGTTAGCCCTTCTTGGTTGGGATTCCATATTTACGTATTTGCCTCCTCTCTAAAATCAGCACCCGAGGTGCTTTTCAGGTCATTCTCCAATGCACCAAAAGCAGCGAAAACTTCGAGTCACCCAGCGTACATGTTGCCCTCCGAGGTCGGGCAGGCGGCACTGTGCCTTCTCTGACGGCTCTCAGTACTGGAAACGCGTCCTTTCGGCTGTGCCATTTTGTCGTTGTCATTGCATTTCTGTGCTTTTCGTTGGTGATATCACCACTTTACATGGCCCCTGAGTGCTCCCTGCTGTTCCTAAGTGAAGGCAATGCACCCCCAGAGAACATGCAGCGTTAGGCAAGCTGTGCCCAGCCAGGGCTGCAGCGCCCTTCGTGCCAGAGCCACCATTCGAGAGTTGACAACAGTACGTCAAGGACGTAGAAGCAGATCTTTGCCAATCTGTACCTGAGACGGCCCTGGAAGGTACCGGATCGGCGTCACTAGTGTGGGATGAAGCTACGGAAAAGACAGGAAGGGCCTAAATATGTGGATCCATGGGATGAGGACTGCTTTAAAGTAAACGGTAGGGACAGAAGCATTGTTGTGAGGCTGAAAGCCAAAGAAATTTATGGTCACATTACTCAGGGTCAGAGAAATGCTAAACCCTTCTCAGCTCATGTTTTATTATTTTTTATTAATTATTTTGAAGAAATATATATTCAGTAAGGTGTCTGTAAACAGAAACACACATAAAACAGGGTGACTTATTGATCATTTGGTACAAATATTGTGGCCTTGGGCTCATGGGAACTAACCCTATTTCCCCTGAGAGCAATGGCCAGTGTTTGCTAATTCCATGTTTGTGGTGACTTTACAGAATCTAACTACTGTGAGTAATAAGAATCAGCCAGACAGTTGGCCCTCTGTGCCCACAGGTTTCACATTCATGAATTCAACCAACCAAGGATGGAAAATATTTTAAAAAGTAAATAAATAAAAGCAATACAACAATAAAACTAATTAAAACCAATACAGCATAACAGCTGTTTGCATAACATTTACATTGCATTAGGTACTAGAAGTACTCCAGAGATCATTTAAAGTATATGGAAGGCTGTGCATAGGTTATATGCAAATATCACACCATTTTATATCAGAGACTTGAGCATCCTCAAATTTTGATATCTGCAAGGGGTCCTGGAACCAATCCCTGCTGAAACCAAGGGATGACTGTAATTTTTCTTTTAATTACAAAAGTTATACATGAGGAAAACTTAAAGCATGAAAGGCACAAAGGAAAAAGTCATATGCTGTCTCATCTCCTAGAGATAAGGACAGTGAAAATTTCGGTTTATGCTCCTTCTGCCTTTCTCTGAAGTTCCAGTGTTTGTGTATATATTTTGCGCTATTGAAGCTATTTTCTTTTTTGATATTACCTTAAAAACAATGCCTTACTCAACAAACATTCTCCTACCACCTGATAGCTTTCTTGGCCATATAATATCCCATCCTGTTGTATTTATGCTGATGCTTGTGTCTAATCCTCTACATTAGGAGGATTCCAGGTACGGCTGTGCAGGTTGCACACTGCACAACAGCACCCAACAAAGGAACTTGTGAAGGATGAATGCAGCTCACACTCAGCTTGCCAAGCCATGCACCTGGCTGGGGCTATAGCTTCTTGAAGGAAGGGGCACTTATCAGGCCATGAGCCTGAGGGCTGGCTACCAAGAGAGCCCCCCTTTTTCTCTGGCCCAGGGAGACCACATGGGCCAGAGGAAGGTCTCTGGGCTGTGTTACTGATTGAGAGTGTCCAGGTTCTTGGCACGTTGAACAGAGTTGGACAAAACACACAAACAAAGCAAAGAAAGAATGAAGCAACAAAAGCAAAGATTTATTGAAAATGAAAGTACGTTCCGCAGTGTGGGAGCAGGCCCCAGCAGCCTCTCAAGGGCCCTGATACAGAATCTTCTCCGGCCAAGTACCAGCTAGAGGTTTCCCACTGGCCACTTGGTGTTCACCCCATGTAAATTAAGTATGGCCCCCAATCAATCTGATTGGCTGCTTTCTGAAGAGGCTGCCGTGAAGTTACAAAGGTCATACTCATATGCAAACATCTGATTGGCTGCAGAGAGCAACCAATCAGAGGCTGAAGTGAAGTTACAAAGTTACACTTCAATGCAAATGAAGGCACCGCCCACAATGAATCTAATTGGTTGTGGAATCAGAGGCTGAAGTCACAAAGTTAAACTCCTATGCAAATATCTGATTGATTGCTTCTTGCAACCTATCAGAGGTACTTTCAATTTCCCCTCTGCTGTGCAGAAAAGGTGAGGGTTCGAAAAGGGAGTACCCTCTGGTTCTTTTGTTACTTAGGCAAGGAAAGTTAGGGCTTTCAATTTATTTCCAAAAAGTCAACGTGAAACGGCCTTAGGTTCTCTGTCTCCACACCCTATTCTGCCTCAGGACATCCAGGCTGTTTCCAGGTAAGGGCTCCTAAACCGAGGGAGGCTGTGAACCATTTTGACTCATGACTCCTCCTTGCTCAAATCACTGACTGTTCGTTATTGAGCAATCGAGAGTTAAAACGCAGCAACTTCAAAATGAACAAACCAAGTGAGAAATGGAGTAATAACTTAAAAAATGTTTATTAATTTAGAATCTCATTTCAGGAGATATAATTCAGATGATTGTAAGCGGAAGTAAACCCTAACTTTAGAAAGGTTCATACCAAGTAAATTAAGTGAATCAAGATTTAGATGAGTGGGAAGATATTAAAACCTAAAAGAACAAATCTTCTCTATTTTTTGAGACGGAGTCTCACTCTGTCACCCAGGCTGGAGTGCAGTGGTATGATCTCAGCTCACTGCAGCCTCTGCCTCCTGGGTTCAAGCAATTCTCCTGCCTCGGCCTCCCAAGTAGCTGGGATTACAGGTGCACACCACCATGCCCAGCTATTTTCTATTTTTAGTAGAGACAGGGTTTCACCATGTTGCACAGGCTGGTCTTGAACTCCTGACCTCAGGTGATCCACCCATCTTTGCCTCCCAAAGTGCTGGGATTTCAGGCGTGAGCCACTACACCCAGCCAGGAGCAACTCTTTCACAGTGACCCTAACCCTCCCTCTAAGAAAGCAGCCTTGATATGTGAATAAATTCATTCTAAGTCCTTTTTATTTATTCATGAATGCTGAGACATGAGCAGGGTCCTCCCTGCTCAACCCTGAACAGACAAGATGACTTGAAATAAGGGGAAGAGAGTGTTAAGAAAACACCAGGGGTTCAGTCTAGGTCCTGCTGCTTGCAACACAGAAAGCCAATCAGGAAGTATTGCCAAGGAAGAAGGCTTTAATCAGTTGCTACAGTCAAAGAGATGGGAGATCAGTTTCAAATCCATCTCCCTGATCCACTAAAACTAGAGGTTTTCATAGCAGGGAAGAAATGTAAGCATGCCTAAGAAACCAGGAGCTAGACAGGGACAAGGAAGCACTCTTGGCAAATGAGAGGCCAGGCATCTCAGTGTCTGAATGTGGTGATCTGGTGAGTTTAGTTCTTTGATACGTTTTTTTTTTTTTTTTTTTTTTTTTTTTTTTTTTTTTTTTTTTTTTTTTTTTTTTTTTTT
>NW_016107421.1:3811841-3866424 GCF_001604975.1 Cebus imitator | reverse complement strand
TTTTTTTGAGAGGGCTGGGGGTCCTTTCCTGAGGAAGGAACTCAGAGAAAACAAATGTAAGTTTCAAGCTACCACCAAAAGGGTCCATTTCTATGTTTATCCAAAAAAATTATCTATGGGACTATTGAGTCAGTTTCCAGAAGCTGGAATTAATTTTGAGCCCTTTTATGCCAAAAAATCTTACTCGCGTTCTATTAGGAAACCCCCATTTTTGGCAGCTTCTTCTAAAAAATTAGATGATTAAAGTAACCATCCTTCATTATTTTTCTGCTTTAGAAAAATATTCCTTACATTATTGGTTGCTAAACTTTGGATTTTATTTTGGGGCATGTTCGATATTAGCACTTTAACCAAGAGTATTTCATCCTTAAAAGTCTATAACTTGACTTTAATTAGACCCTGCAGCTCTTTGCCTTAATGACTCATAATTAGTGAGTCACGGATTTGATGTTTTTATCTGCTAAGGGCTCTGTTCAGGATGGACAGATCCCTGCCCTGTAGCCTGACTTGTCCTGTTTCTTATCCAACTGCCATATGAAGAGTTAAAATGCAGCAATTTTAAATGAATAAACCAGAAAATTAGAGAAAGATTAAATGTGCATTTCTATTGAGTTTTTAGAAATAATTTCTCTCTGGCTGGCTAAAATATATTTCTCTGTTTATCCTTTTAGGTAGGAGCTCTGTTTCCTGGAAGTCTCCTAGCCCCAGTACCCACTCTGCCTCTCTCTCCACAGCCTCAAGCAAACAGGCCTGACCACCTGCCGAAAGCTCCAGCATCAGAGTGTAAACCTGCTCACCTGAGTTTGCAGCTGTGCAGGGGTGGTGCTCCTCTTCTCCCCAAAACCCACAGGAAACAGCAAAATGAATGAAAATCTAAGAGGACAATTTCACTTGCAGGGAAACTATATTACACGGCAGAGCAGCCAACTAAACAGCTAACTGTTGGGGATGGGTGGGATTTTCCCTGTCCTGAAATAAGTGGCTGCTGCTTTGTTTTCCCAGGCCCCAGGCTTCACTTAGGCTCCATGGTGAGGTCAAAATTCCAAACGGTGCAGGTGATAGGAAAGGTCGCCCTACAGATGTGGGTGGCACGATGGGTGTGCCAACAGAAGAAGTGATCAGTGGATTACCCCGATGGGCAGCTGGTAGGTAGGACAGGTTGCCCTAGAAAGGAAGGTGATCGGATGGGTCACCCTGATGTTGCAGATGATAGGATGAGTTTCCCACCAGAATCAAGGGAGGAGTCTTTAGGGAGGAGGACTGCTGCTCTAGAGACAGCTGAACCAAGGCTGGGAGGAGACCCTGATCTGGGCTCCCTTAACTCAGGGATGGTGTGAGCCTTGCTAGGAGGCACAGTTCAGGGCTGGCAGGACCTCAGATACGGGAAGCATGACCACCTGTGAGGCCATGAGACCAGTAAGAGTCCCTCTTTCATGCTGAAACACTGGAAAGGGAGGGACCATTGGGGTGGGGGTGGTGCCTCTCTCGGGCTCCTAGAGCAGATGAGCAGCTGCAGCCATCACACAGCTGAAGAGCACACTCACCATGTAATCCTGGAACCAAGGACACGGGAGTCAATGCTCAGATGAAGGGAGTGGACCCATGGCCTTTCCCTGTTGTTGTTCTGGGCACATTGCGCTGGGCTCAGGGAAAGGAAGAAGCCCATTAATGCCATTAATGCAGACACTTCTTGCCAGCCTTGGAGAGTTGGCACTCAAAACTGAATTTAATTTGATTTAGAAAAAAAAACAAGTGCACCTGTCTCCTACCTGTGATATAAGGAAATGACCCAAACTCCAAGCCAGAAAAGACTATAAATATTTCACTGCAGAACCAACTTGTTTAAATGGACGCCCAAAGAAGAAAAAAATATGCTAAGTCTCCAGACCCACTTGGGCCTCTTAAAGGCAATGCTTCCAGGGTGTATGTTTAATTGCTCCAGCTGGAGACAATTTCAGTTCCTTACAGTCCCAATCAGCTTCCCTAGTTGCTTCCATTCCACATGACCTGTTTTTTAAATTGTTTTCTATTTAGCTGAATTAGGTACAAGGGGAATACATTTTCTGTCTTTACTTCACTAAAAATGTTATAATATTGACTTCACTTGATGGATAGTGTGGCTGGGTATAAATTTTCTGGTTCAAAGTAATTTTCTCTTAGAAGTTTGGCATTATTCTTTATCTCATGATGCTGAGGAATCTGACATAATCTGAATTTTCTTTTAATCTCTTTATGGGTAACCTGTTCTTCCTCTCAGGAAGCTATTAAGATTTTTAAAAGTTATGCTCAGAGTTGTAAAATTTCAATAGCATATACATAGATATGGGTCTTTTTTTCTTCTTTTTTTCTATTAATCTTTCTTGGTGCTTGGTGCTTCCCCTCCTCTTTATTTTTAATAAAAAGTGGTATCTTTCCTAAGCTTAATATATTTTTCTTCTGTTACTTTTCCCTCCTTCCTTTGTCTGCTTTTTCCTTCTGAGACTCCTATTACAAGGATGTTAGATGTCCACAATGTATTTCTATTTTCATGTATTCCAGGCATATTTCTATCTATCCGTTGTTTAAATATTTCTAGTAAATCACGATTCACTGCTTCTTGACAATGCACTCACGACTGTGAAGCTCTATTTATTAAACATTTCTTTAAAATATTTACTTGCTGGGATTTTGAACTGAAATTAACAAGTAATATTCTTTCTCTATTCCTCATTATTCACCAGAAATCCTCCTCCTAGTAACTTCTAGATGTTGGTTCTAGTTCTATAATCAGAATTGCATAGACGACCTTTCTAATCAAACTACTTTATACGCAATTCCCTCTGTAGTTTGTTTTCAGGGCCCACTGTTCCCCTGCTCTTCAGCTGTTTGTTAATTCCAGTTTAAACGTTCATCCTCTTGGCACCTCTCCTGGTCCCTCAGGTATTGCTGCCCATGGCTGTGCACCACATCTGCATCTTGGCTCCATGTCCCAGGAAATGATTCCACCGTTTCTGGATACTTAGTCCTTTTGCACAAAGAGACACCCTCTTTTTGTTCCTCCAGATATTTCACATCAAAATTATGATTTTTTAATTCTTTTCATCTTCCAATCTAAAGACCATCATTCTTGTTTTGGGAAATAGGAATTAGGAGCCTGGGGCTCTCATCCCAGCTTTGCTATTGAATAACTGTGTAATCTTAGGCAGTGCACTTATATTTTCTTGGCCTCGGTTTCCTGAATTAGTGTACTTCCCAGATACCAGTCCAGGGATTGGTCCCAATAACAAAAATGATTTTATGACTGCATAGCTAAATGAAAACCCTGGAGACAAAAATATGCATGCATTAAAAAACTTACTCGTATGCCCAAATACCTTCTGTTCCACCAAACATATAGAAATAAAAAATAAAAATAAAGAGACATATAACCTTAGACAGAACTCTCACCATTTTAAATATGATTAAACTCTATGCCAAACAAGGAAGAAAAAAAATAGACTATGTATTCATGTAATTAAAACTGCTAGTTTGTGGAAGTTTCTATTTTTTATTCTGATATCATAACTTTCTAATGGAATTTTATGAGTGTATGTATGAGAGAATATACACATTAACAAAATCATTATCATGATTATTTACAGTTTAGTTTTCACCTTATATGAATAAGATATGAGTAAGGAAATATCTTTACATGAGAAAATTCAAAGTTGGTGATTTTATTGCTGCCATCCACTTTATCATGCTTGTTATATTTAAGTGGTCTCTTAAATCCTAAAGTCCAATAGGCAGCAAATTAGAATTTTTATAACTGTTTTCATATCTAAAACTACAGAATTATTTGACAATAACTACTATGGGTCTAATATTCTTTTCTAAAGACATTTACAGCAATGATTTCCAAAACTTTGCTTAAGTCCTCATGATAAATTCCTTCAAATTTTAATAAAATCATTAATTTGGTCTTCTTTGAAGAAAGATATGCTTTCTTTTCCAAGGAAAAGGTTCAGTTTTTTCCTTTCCACACTGTCCTTTGGGAAGCTCAGACCTAAACGTACTGGGCTGTTATAGGAACCATATTGTGTATGCTCTATATGTTTGCTTATTTTTTATTTCTCTCCTTTTCTGTTACTATTGGTCTATTTTTGTTTCTAAAATCTATTTTATTTTTAAAATCTTTTAAACAAGTAAGCCATACCAAAACCTTTTTGAGACAAGGGCACAAATAACAAGTATAGAATACAAGAAAAAAATTAACGTAAAATATAAACACATGGGCTGGGCACAGTGGCTCATGCCTGTAATTCCAGCACTTTGGGAGGCAGAGGTGGGTGGATTACCTAAGGTCAGGAGTTTGAGACCAACCTGGTTAACATGGCAAAACCCTGTCTCTACTAAAAATACAAAAATTAGCTGGCCATGGTGGTAAGCACCTATAATTCCAGCTACTCAGGAGGCTGAGGCAAGAGATTTGCTTGAATTGGGAGACAGAGATTGCAGTGAGCTGAGATCATGCCACTGTACTCCAGCCTGGGCGACAGAGTAAGACTCTGTCTCAGAAAAAAAAATCTACATATATATATGCACACATAAAAAAATTTTTAACTATCGAGCAATAAATTTATATAAAATAAATATAATTGGATAATAATTATATAACAGAAAATTTTTAATCATTAGTAATCAAAGAACTGCAAATTGATTTGTGCTCCAAATTAAGGTAAAACTCCAAAAAATCATTAGTAATCAAAGAACTGCAAATACTCTTCCTCCCTTATCCCAGCACTGTTGATAAAAATGAAAATTGGTACAACTTTTCTGGCAGACAATTTAGCAAAAAACACCAAAACTTTAAAATGTGCATGGCTCTTGACCCTAGACTTGTACCCCTTAGTATTCTTTCTAAAGAACATGATTAGGGATGTGTTTGATGTTATCAGTTAAAATATCATTTTAGTCAGGATGGTAAAAACAAAAAATTTGTAACCCACCTGAAGGTGCAGTAACAGCTCTGGATTTGTCCGGTGACTGTGGTATACCCATTTGGTGAAATATTGTGCATCCATTAATGATTATTTTATACCAGTTTGTACTGTCAGGTGAATAGCAGATTACCAAATACCAAACATGTGCCCAATGAGATTTATTTAATTTTTGTAAAAGATATGTGCACATGCTTAGAAGATAATCTGGAGGTGCATTTATAAAAAATATAGCAGTAGATATACTGAGGAATAGAACTTTAAAGAGACACTTTAATAATACTTTCTTCTCTTTGCATACCCTTATTTTCTCATTTCTTTTCCTTGCAATGAGCCGATAGTGTTTGTATAATAAGTTAAAATTATTGTTTTCAAAAGTAAAATACACATTTGGCCTGATTGTAAGTATGATAGCTGATTGCAGAAAAACTATTTTTCCCATTTGATCATCGATTGGCAAATATTTCAGTTATAACAAGTACTTCATATGGGGATTTATAATAAGTATTCTACTCCATTTTGGCATGGTGGTTAACACAAGTGTCTAAGATATATGTCAAATTTTTATTTTTTATTTTTTGGAGTTTTACCTTAACTCCAAGCACTAACTCTTTGATGGGGGAACATGAAACATCAGAAAGATAAAGCCTGGAGAAGTTCTGCCAGCTGCTCTGAAACTAGTTCTAGGACATTTAAACAGCCGCAAAACAGCGCACTGAGGCCTGAGACACATCCCCAAATCCAGAGTTTTGGTGAAGTGTCAAATATATTGCACATTTCAAGGTAACGTCAACTTAGGACACACACATGTTGAAATACAAATGTAACCAAAACACAATCTCCCAGTAATCCCTCCAGATCTAAGAAGAATTGACCCAAATCTTTCTATATTGCAGCCTTTCGAAGTCCAAAGTTCTCCTCAAATTCCATATGCAGAATCAGCTTTTCCTTTATCCATCCATTCATACATACCTAAATGAGTAAGGTAACACAAAACAAAAAATTCTTTACCCCACAAATTATTTACCCAAAATGTCTGTAGGTTTAGTGTAGTTTTTACTGATGTGTGAGTAGGAAGGAATTTTACTGATTTTTTACTGATGTATGAAAAATGGAAGAAGGAATTTCATGATCTGAGCACATCAACATTCAGGTGAACAATACATTCTAGAATGTTCCTCAGTTACCCCAAGCCTATGACGTCCCACTGGCTTCTCCCCTTCCAGACGTCCAGCTTCTTCTCTGCCTCCTTACTCATCTCTCATTTCTCTCCTTCCCATGAAGGTTAGTTTTCCTGTCTTAAGATGCCTCAGTACCACAACCATGGGGTTATCATGTGTCGAAGTAACAACCAACATTTTCTATAAACTGACCACATCAGCCGTTGCTCTAAGTTCTTTTTCTTTGAAACAGAATCTCGTTCTGTTGCCCAGGCTGGAGTGCAGTGGCACAATCTTGGCTCACTGTAACCTCCGCCTCCCGTGTGCAAGCAATTCTCCTGCCTCGACCTCCTAAGTAGCTGGGATTAGAGGCACCTGCCACCATACCCCACTAATGTTTGTATTTTTAGAAGAAACAGGGTTTCACCATGTTGGTCAGGCTGGTCTCGAACACCTGACCTCAGGTGATCTTCCTGCCTTGGCCTCCCAAAGTGCTGGGATTACAGGCATGAGCCACTGTGCCCGACCTGCCATTGTGCTGAGTTCTTTCTTTATGCATTGAATCCTCACAGTAACCCTTCAACGCAGGTGGTTTCTTAAGAGGTATCCTGGTGCTAGCAAGGTGTTTCTGTTGCCTTTACCTCACTACCCAAATAACTATTGGCCACTCAGAAACCTGGAATTCAGTGTGTAGAGCTAGAAAGAAGAAGTGAACAACTGTGTGTTTATTCTCTGTATAGCTGTTAAAAGGTAGGGCGGATTCATGTGACTCCATTTTCTCAGATGTTCTTCTTATTGAAGAAGATGAGCCCAAACAAGTACATCTGGCTAAACCCCAGAAGGAACACAAGAAAAAGATTGCACTGTTCCGTTTCCATTTAATTCAACATCTTGTTTTTAAACCAGTTGGAAGGAGGTGGGGAGATGACTTAAGGGAAGAAACAGACACGAAGTTGAGTAACTGTAACTTTGTACACGTGTAAGAGGCCACGGGGGGCTGGGTGCGGTAGCTCGCACCTGCAATCCTAGAGCTTTGGGAGGCAGAGGCTGGCGGATTTCTGGAGCTCAGGAATTAGAGACCAGGCTGGGCAACATGGTAAAATCCTATCTCTACTAAAAAAGTACAAAAAAAAAAAAAAAATTAGCCAGGCATGATGGCTCACGCCTGTAATCCCGGCAACTCAGGAGACTGAGGCACGAGAATTGCTTGAACCTGGGAGGCGGAGGTTGCAGTGAGTCGAGATCGCACTGCCACTGCACACCAGTCTGGGCGACAGAGCAAGACTGTCTCAAAAAAAAAAAAGAGAGAGAGGCTATGGGGTTTTGCATAGAAGTTGCTTCCCATTGGGTTGGAGTCGCCTGGTGAGCCCCATGCTGGTTCCTGCCACCTAACCTACACCTTTGCAACTAGCCACCTTCACAGCCCTTGGGCAACTGTATGGCAATGTTTGCTGCTGTAACCACTCAGAAGCCCCAAGGAATTAGAGGGGAGAGGGAGAGGACCCCAGGGAAAGGCACTTTGTGTGGAGGGGCAATGGGATGCTGGAGAGGGAGGCAAACGTCTCCCGCATGAGAAAGCAGGAGATGCACAAGCCCAGACCATGTACCCCTGCCTCCCTCCGACATCTGCCCAGAAATCCCCATTGACAGATCCCAACCCAAAGACAGAGGGTAAAGGAGCCCCATGCTGATCACCCAGGCCAGCGCCCAGCACAGGGAACAGAGGGAGACAGATGGGTGCAGAGGGGCTGCGCTGGGCCAAACGGCTGACCATGTGCCCAGTGGTGCTCTGCCCTTGAGAGCACTCAGAAATGAGCCGAGCAAACACAGCCTCGCACACACGCCCCTGTTATCACTGCGGGATTGCATCCCCTTCACTGCCTCACAAATGCCAGGCACCTCTCCAGACGCGGCTTGGGCTCTTTCCTGGAAAGCCGTTTGCAGCTTCTCTCTGTTTAGAATGCCAACCACATTCATCCAGCACGGCTCTCATCACACCCTTTGCTCCCTTGAATGTTTTCTACCCTGAGACTAAAAGTTCCTTCGAGTCAGGAATTGCCTTATTTGTCATATGTCCTGGGTACCTAACAAAACAGCTTTTGCTTAATACTTGTTGAACAAGTACAGAATACAATGTATTATGATGACACCTTGGGAATTTTTAACACATGAGTATTTTTACTTTCATAAGTTATTCATTTTTATCCCTTCGGCCACAGACGGTCTCAAGAGGGAACAGAATAGTGCATTTTTAAAATAATGACATGGAGTGAAGATTTGGACTCCTTTGCTCTATCAAGTTGTAGCAGAGATGCCTGTGCTCCATGAATGTCCACGTGCCTTCCCACACTTCCTGGGAACGCTTCGGTGATTCAGTGGACCTGTGACCAGTTCTGCTCCATGGACGGTGGCCAGAGGTAGCCCGTGTCACCTCCAGCCGCATGAATCTACTTGTCTCTCTGCTGTTGTCCTTACCACAGCCACGTGGGGCCCTCGTATTCTAGAAGGTGCAGCTATGAGCTTCAGGAGACTGTCAGCCTGGGCCTTGAGTGACTGTGTGGATCTAAGGCCCCCACAGACCCTTGCTGATCAAGTAACGTGAGTGTGAAATGAACCTTGCTATTTTAAGCTGCTGAGATTTCTTGATTTGTTCCCATAGACTTGCCTAGCATGAAGAATGCATAGAATGCACATTCCTCTATAAAAAAGGACAGTTGTCAAGTTTATCTCTAAGTTCCTTTGTAAGTGTTATGGGCTGATTTGTGCTCCCCTCAAATGCATGCATTGAAGTCCTAACCCCTAGTATCTCACAATGCCACTGTATTTGGAGATAGGGCTTTTAAAGAGGTAAGAAGACCAACTGTGGTGGCTCATGCCTGTAATCCTAGCACTTTGGGAGGCCGAGGTGGGCAGATCACTTGAGGTCAGGAGTTCAAGACCAGCCTGGACAACATGGTGAAACCCTGTGTCTACTAAAAATCCAAAAAATTATCCAGGCATGGTGGCGGGTGGCTGTAATTCCAGTTACTCGGGAGGCTGAAGCAGTAGAATCACTTGATCCTGGGAGGTGGAGGTTGCAGTGGGCTGAGATCACACCACTGCACCCCAGCCTGGGGGAGAGAGTGAGACTCCATCTCAAAAACAAAAGCAAAAAAATAAAGAGGTAAGAAGCTTAAACGAATAAGGATGACACCCTGTCTGTAAGCCAAGGAGAGAGGCCTCAGGGGAAACCAAACCTGCCGACACCTTGGTCTTGGACTTCCAGCCTCCAGAACCAGGATAAATAAATTTCTGTTGTTGAAGCTGCCTGGTCCATGGTGCTTTGCTCTGGCAGCCTGGGCTGGGTGATACATAATACTGATATTCTGTAAGTTACATCTTATATTGGAATGATTGGAGTGGGGGAGACTCTATGAGTAAAACTCACAGAATGGGGGAGCAATGACATAATATTTTCTCCTTTTTTAAAGAGTTATTAACAACAGGATAAAACTTTCATTCGGCAACATTCAAGAGCAAAGGAACACAATTCTGTTTGTGCTCTCCAGGCAACTTCAACTCTCTTAGCATTCCAATCAAGGGAGTATGATGTAATTTCAAAAACAATATATCTTTCTTTTGAAAAATACATTCTATGGGTGTATACCTATGGTGATGACAAGAATTTGGCCCTAAAAATCTAAGGACGCAAACCATATTAGTTATCATTTATACAGCATTGCAAATCTTTCTTGGGAGTCAGATTTAAGAGCTTTTTTTCTGAATGCGGGGATTGATGTATTGGTTCATGTCACCAACGCAGGCATAGAACAGTAATGAATGAGCATTCCAGTAAAGAAACAATGAACCAGGTTGGCAGATCTGCTGTATAAATGCCTCTGTCCTCACTGCCACGTCCATCACACATCTTGTTACCCTGTTAGTCATCAGGACGTCTGTCCCCAACCCAACCTGAACATGGCTCGTGACTCTCCTTAACAACTGAGCTGCCACTGTCACTGAATGAGAGAGGCCACATGCACTAAAACCCATGCCCAGAGCCTCCGTCTCCAACTTCCACCCCAGAGATTTATCATTGGCTTGCTTGCTTCTTGTTCTTGGATGTCTTGTTCTCCATTTGGTCACCTCGTAATTCTGTATCTGTCCCTTTATTGTGGGTCCAGTTGTGTTTCTGCAAAATATAAGTTCAAGCCTTAACCCAGATTACCTGTGAATATGGCCTTATCTGGAAATAAGGTCTTTGTTTTGTGGATGTAATTAAATTGAGGTGAAGTCATATTAGATTGCTGGTGTGGGGCGGAATGTTGATCCAAAGATTGATGTCCTTATAAGAAGGTGAGATTTGGATACAGAGACGCAGAGAAGAAGGGCCCACAGGGAAAGAGACCACATGATGATAGAGGTGGAGACTGGAGCGAGCGATGCATCTGTGAAGACAGCCAGGGATTGTGACAACCACCAGAAGCTGGAAGAGGCAGGGAAGAAATCTCTGCAGGCTTCAGAGGGAGCCTGGCTTGCAGCACCTAGATTTATTCCAAGGCTGAAGTGTAGTGGTGCAATCTCCGCTTACTCTAACCTCTGCCTCCTGGGTTCAAGCGATTCTCCTGCCTCAGCCTCCTGAGGAGGAGCTGAGACTACAGACACCTGCCACCATGCCCAGCTTATTTTTGTATTTTTAGTAGGGACAGGCTTTCACCATGTTGGCCAAGCTGGTCTCGAACTCCTGACCTCAGGTGATCCACCCACCTCAGCCTCCCAAAGTGTGAGCCACCATGCCTGGTCGTACCTTGACTTCTGACTTTCACCCTCCAAGATTGGGAGAGAATAAATGTCTTCTTTTTGTAGACACCTGGTTTGTGATCATTTGTTACAGCAGACACAGGAAACTAATACATTTTTTTTCTTGCCAATTTTTTCCTGTAGTGTGGTTTAGCATCGATGGTGGTGATAGGTCTAGGTAAAAAAGAATACACACACACACATGCACACATACATGCACACACATGCATACATATGCACACACATACACATGCTCACACACACTACACACATGCACACATATGCACACACATACATACACACATGCACACATATGCACACACATACACACACATGCACACACATACACACAAAGAGGATAATAAACGAAGAACATAAGTCCAGGGTTGTGTAATGCAACATGCTATAAATACTCACTTTTTCCTAACTAAAGGAGCATAACACTACAATGGTTAATCTTAAATGAAGCTATGCTGACACAAATGGCCTCCATTTGATATACTGCCTTCTATATTGGAAAGAGAAATGCACTTTTTGTTTGCCGTTGGCCAAAATCAACTTTGAAAAAGTTCAACTTATTCTAGCTTTTTCCTCTAAGCACTCTCAGACTTGTGACAACATTTAAACGACACCTCTAGGAATAAATCCTGCGTTTATCCTCACAGATATCCATATTGCTTGTTGAAATTATACAATAGAACAATAACCTCAAGTGATGAGTGGCTTCCTCACTTCTAGCCTCTATGTCTGTGAGTGGAACTGAGAATCAAAGTCAAGATCTGGAGGGCAAAGTCATAGTTTCCAGTCACTGAAAGGAGATAAAATGTGATAATTTGTCCAAAGCAAAATAGAACTATTTTTTAAAAAACTTCATACCTAATGTGTGGTAGTGAAGGAACCATGAAAAACAGACATTCACATTTTCCTTCCTACTTTACATGCTTTAAATTTTTCCTAAGTTGAAAGTTTCATAATAGACCAGGGGTAAATGTCCTAAGCAGCTGAGAGGATTCTGGAAAGAGAAGTTATTTTACACAGCAGGACATACACATACACACATGCACACACATACACACACATGCACACACACACACACATACATGCACACACATGCATACATATGTACACACATGCACATATGCACACACACTACACACTACACACATACACACATATGCACACACATACATACACACATGCACACATATGCACACGCATACACACACATGCACACACACACATGCACACACATACACACAAAGAGGATGATAAACAAAGAACATAAGTCCGGGGTTGTGTAAAATCAATGTCCTTCCAATCATGAAACCTTGTGATTGCCTTGAGGATAAAATTTTAATCTTCTGCAAGGCTTTATGGTATAATGACTAAATTGGGCAAATTAAGGTTATTTTTAATTGTTGTTTTTCTATGGAGATCTTAACACCAGAGCATCCTTTTGCCAGATTCATAAATTTTAAGCAGTTTTGGTCTGTGTAGGCAAGAGTTGAGATGGAGATGCAGGGCAGTGTTGAAATACTTAGCAGGCTGCTCAGAACCATTCCAAAGCTGATATTTTTAGAATGAAGTTTTGAAAATGCCTCTCCATCAGAATTCATAATCAGAAACGCCCTTCACAACTATGGGATCAGGAGATCATCTGCTGAGTGGAAAATCCTGGAATAAACACAGATCTTGGGGAGCACAGTTCTGAATACCAATTGCTCTGTGACCATCAGCCTGGCGCAGACCCATCAAAACTGGCAGGCCTGATTTCTCTCGGTCACTAGCCTATCAGCAGGACAGCGCCTGCCTGGTGCTCCTAGTACAATATAATCTCCTGGCTGCAGAGGTAATTGCTTGAGGAAATGAGACTCTACCTGTGAGGGATGCTTGGGTCTCAGCTGGCTCCCAGAACCCCTACATCCTCAGTAAGGAAGGGGTCTGCTGCGCTGCAGCAAAACTTGCATGGAAAACAATGGCAATTCAATCAAGAGTGAAGGTAACTAGGCAGACCCATGGGATCCCTGCAGCCAGGGGTCGGGGCTGGATTTGGGCATTTTAAATTCCTCTCTGCGTTTGCAGCCAACAAAGCAGAATTTCATAAAAGCTCATTGGGAGTGGCTGCGGATGCAGAAATGCACCATTCAGGTGAAATCTTCTAGAAATGACTTGCTGCCCAGTTGGAGGGGCAGGTTCAGCTGGCATTTCCAGCCATGGACTTCTTCAGGGTCCACCTCAGTGTGGAGCTCAGGTCATGTTCTTCTTCAGGCAGCACCAGCAACGAGCTAGCAAGGTGGTGCAAGGGCCTGGCTCTTACCACCCAATGCAGGGCTCCTTGAATGGCAGGATGAGCTTTGCTCCAGATCCTCCTCCAGGCTGGGGAGGCCAGGACTTTGCCAGTCTGCACTACAGTCTGATGGCTCCTCTGCCCCATCCTGCTTCCTCCGCTTCACTCTCATAGCTGCCATCCCAAGCAAACCTCTTCCGTCCTAACTCCATCTCAGCACTCCTTTCCAGAGAACTCAACCAGCTCCGGAGTGATCAATCCTCTCTCTACACAGAGAACTTACTGAATCCTCAAGGATCTCCAATCAAAGACAACAAAAGAAGTCAATGTTGGTGACTTAGTGGTAAAAGGAAAGGCACTGCAGAAGGAAAGTGGAAACTGGGTCCATCGATTAACATACATTAGAAGACAGAAAACAGAAAAGCACTGAATATCATAGTAACACTCCCAGATACTTTATGCCCTCTTCTGAGCTTCCCAATAATTGAAACAGTATTGATCTCCCCTTTATAGATCCTATATGCTTTATCTTAAATTGTGTTTTTAAGGGCTCAATAATGAAATGTATGATCCGCCAATCTGCAGCTCAAGCTCTGTGTTTATACCATGCCCTTTTAAGTCCTTAAGGTATCAGGACACTTGAACCTGAGGAGGAAAGATTCTACGGAGAGACCAAGAATCAAGAGATGAGTTGAAGAATGGGAGAGGAGGGAAAGACAAGAGGAAAAAAGAGACAAAAATGCATGACCAAGGCAGTAAACAGAGGACAGAAAAATAGTGGAATCTGATTAAAATTCAGTGTGATGAGTTGTTGAAAGTCTGCTATAAGTAGACTGCAAAGACATCACACACATCTGCATAGAGGAAGAAGGAGACCGTCCCCTACACACGTCCTTCCCAACACCATCCTAGACCCAGTGGTCTGCTAACCCTCGACCTTTGACCCCAGGCCCCACTTCCTTTTGTCTTTGCCCTCTGCTCTGACGCTTTGATAACCTTGACACACGGTCCTCACCTGAGTGAGCAGTGTGCACCCCATTTGGCTCAGAACACACTCAGGTCCCACGCCTCCGGGCCTCTCCAGGGGCTGACTCTGACATCTGGTTCCTTCTCCCTGCACCTGGTATTTCTTGCTCCGAACCTGCCAGCTTGCAGAGAGGTTGAGCTCTATCTCTCCTGCAGTGACAAATGAAGCACCAGAGGAGCATTTTCTCTCTTTAAGCCTAAACTAGATTAGTTTTGGGAATGGCATTTGCAGTCTAATTCCTAATGACTGCACAGAAATGGATATTTTTTATTTTCTGATGAAATATTCTACGGCCTCTCTCACAATAATGGCAAAATGAATGAATGTGAAAGTGATGGATGTAGAGAATCCAACTGTAAGCAAAAGTCCGAGGCTTTTCCCCAGTTCAAACTCTCTCAATTTGAAGGCTTCTGGTTAATATTTCTGTGCAGCCTCATTTGCACCATGAAGTGGTTGAAATGGATGATCTACCACTGCATGACTTCATGAGTTTCTAGGGATTTATAAGGTGAGAATAGGACAAAGCAACGTCTTAGAGCAGGGAGGCTCCTGCGTTTGGCCACTTATTACTGGCGTTAGCATGCAGGGGAAGATGTCAGGAGCAGGACACAGAAAGTGGGGCCTCCAAAACACAAACCCACTCTCGTGGGGCTGGAGTCCTGGTATTCCAAGGAGACTCAACAACAATGACACAGTGGCCAACAGAATCTGTCAGCTTCAAGTTCCTTTAACACTTCTGATCTGCCCATTGAGGCCAGGGCCCTGACTGCCTAGGGCTGTTCATGATTTGTTGGAGGTTTTGTGTTTTAATATTTTTTTTCATTAGAAAAGCAGAACAAATTCATTTGTGAAAATGTAAGGAAGAAAAGGAGAAGGAAAGAGAGAGAGGAAGAAAGAATGAAAAAGAAGAAAGGAAAGAAGAAAGAAAGAAGCAGGAAGGAAGGAAGAAAGGAAGGAAGGGGGAAGGGGAAAGAAGAAAGAAAGAAAGAGAGAGAGAAAGAAAGAAAGAAAGAAAGACAGAGAGAGAGAAAGGAAGGAAGGAAGGGAGGGAGGGAGGGAGGGAAGGGAAGGGAGGAAGGAAGGAATGAAGGAAGGAAGGAAGGAAAGAAAAAAGAGAGACAGTAAGAAAGGGAAGAAAGCAAGGAGGAAGGAAGGAAGGAAGGAAGGAGGGAAGGAAGGAGGGAAGGAAGGGAAAAAGAACCCACCGAAATGTTCTAGCACCTAAAGCCAACAGTTGGCATTTCGATATGTTCCATGCCGTTGGTGGTAAATGCATGCTCTGCACTCTGCTTTTGCTCCGCCACACCACAACACAGCATTTAGAACAGATGACCAAGCAGACGGCTGTGCTCATGGATGGACATGAGGATCACTCAACGCCAGTATCAATCTGCAGACAATAACCTTGTTTAAATAATGAAATAGTCTTTAAAAAATAAGAAAAGAATCAGTAGACTAGGAAATAGAAATGGAACAAAGTTATGCACATATTTTAGCAAAGGGTCTGGCAATCTCTTAGCGTGTTCTTTTCTACAAAAATACAGAAATGGGGACTGTGAAATGAACAACTAAAGCAGAGTGGACATGAAATGGTCTCACCCAGAACCAGATATCTTGGAGCCCACCCCTCGGGCCCTGTCACTGCAGCTTGTGGTGCATGCATCCGTCCAGTCTGGTCCATGGTCCCCAGTTCTGGCCTCTAATCCCTGATTTGACAATGTGCTTAGATTCAGATTGAGACAGGCCATGTGTTTCTGGATACCTGACCCTGCTTCTCAACTGCAACCATCATCTTCCCCTGGGCTGGGTCCACCTGTGGCCCCAGGGCCCATCCTTGGCTCAGAGGAGGGGGTGTGGATCATCTGAGCCAACCAAGCTTATGTGGGGGCTCCCCTGTCTTATCTGCTCTTGGTCTTGGGATTTGCCTGCATACCTGGACACTTAACCCAGTTCACAGAGGCCTTTGCCACAGCACCCTAAGCCAAGCCCAGCCCTGCCCACCATGCCTCATGGACTTTACCTACCAGTCCTCACCTCGGCCTCTCGTCCAGCCCCTCTGTGCCCATCTCTGCACCAACAGCTCATTCCAATCACGTTCTATCACCTTCCTGAGCCTCACTAAGAGCTGTTATAACTCGAGGGACTTAATCATATCACGGAGGAGGGAAAGAACAAAATAGGTGTTCTCAGAGGGGCCACCTTGAAATGTCCCTGACAAGCTGTTGGATGCAGCTCCCTCATCTCAAAAGCCATTGACATCTCTCCCTGTTTCCATTACCTCCCAAAACTTCCTGAGAAAGTCAGATGATTTCATCAGAAGGATCTGATTCCATTTGTGATTTTGACCCAATTCTCCAAACTCCATTTCTTTAAATCATGCATAGGCACAAACCCCAAGCATGCCAAGTGGGTGTGCCTGGGGAGCTCTGCACACGTGTCTCTTACAGGCCCAAAACCAGCCCTGTGTCCGCAACGTCATCTCCAGTCTTGGAATGGGCCGGCGTTTGGAGAGGCAGTCGCCTTCCCATGGAAACAAGGCACCCAGGATAGGAGCCCCATGGAGAGCAGTTCCAAGGTGAGCATGCAGGAGGGCTTCAAGTCGATGGAGGCAAAACAGGTGGTGAGTGAAGCCTCTCTGGGCTCCAGAGAGATGATGGAGCAAGCGTGTTCAGGTACGGCAGAGATGATGGCGTGGTCAGAAGGAAACCTTAGCAGCCGTGATTCCACAGGACCTTCATGACCTGGCGGGATGGAGCCCAAGGAAGTGGGAAAAGGCAGCCAACTGGAGAGCAAGTCTTCACATCCCGGTCTCTGCTCATTGAGACCTGGAGAGGAGGATGAGGGCCTAAGGGAGTTGCCCAAAGGGAGGTGTTGGAAGCAAGAAAACGGATCTTTTCTTGAGTCTAGCACCAAGCCCAGGTGAATGTGTTGTGGGCGATGTGACAGGAAGGAGCCTGCCAGGGGTGGGGGGACATGAGCCGGGTAGGGCCAGCCACGATCAAGCTTGGTGCATCTGGAGACACGCTCCCTTGGCACCATTAAACTTCTCTCCAACTTCCCTCGGAGCTTAATGGCTTGTCCAGTTTGTCTTGTGGGTGCTTATGGTGAGAGAATAATTCAGAAAGCTTTCCCAGAGGTTTACAATGGCAAAGCTTCAGACAAGAGGGGCCCGGCCCGGAGGAGCTCATAATTCTGTTTCATCACACAATTATCAGCAATGACCCCTTTTCCCGTATTTCCAACAAAACATCTTGAAGGACTCATATTTCTAAAATTCACCCACCCACAAATCTTAATTACTGCAAAGAATTCCACATTGCATATGCCTCAGACTTAACAAAGAAAAATAAAAAAAATCCACAAAACATATTTGTTTTCTCCTGGCTTCATTTAATCCTGTTCAAAGGCAGCAGCTTTTTGTTTTGCACTGTTGTGCTGCATGTGCCCAAGCTGCTTTGAAGATGTTGGCTGAGCTGTGATTGCTATGAGTCGTTGCTCCCTTGACAAATTCATTAAAAACCTACTTTGCCTAAACATTAGTTGTAACTTGAACCAATTGTTTCATTGAATTTAATGTATTTGGGAGGGGGTGGGGAAAATAAACTGTAATTTTATAATTAATTGCATGAAATGGTTAAAAGTTTATTTCTCTGCTCCTGTTTTTTTTTTTTTTTTCCTCACTTTAAGACAAAAAATCCATACTAGTATTTTAGAACAAAATGGGCCTACTCCTCTGCTTTGCAGAGAGGATTTTATGGGCCAGAGCTGGCAAACTTTGCAGGGAGAACGGCAACCCAGAGCTCGTGGGGACCCTCATGGCCAAGGGAGGGTAGCCGAGCCAGGGTCAGCCAGCATGCTCAGGATGGCAGCACCAAACAGCTCTGTCCTTATTGTCAAGAGTTTAGAAGAGAATCAGCAGGTGAAAAGGCAGCGCTTGGGTCCATGTGTGCAGGGCGCCTCCTGTTCTGCCTTCTGAGGTCATCCCGCCCGCCCGGTTCTGGACTAATTCAAAGCAACTCTGTGTTCCTCAGGCTTCTCTCCAGAAAAGCGTCCTAGGCGGTGTTTTCAGGGGCTCCTTGTGGTTTTCCACCCTGTGCCTGCCCCTCCCCTCCCCGCCTCCCCCTGTGATCCACATTTGAGAAAAGGCAATCCCTCTTGCTAGTTTTCTGGAAAATCGGATCAATGACCCTAAACTGGGAGTGCTTTTCCTGTCTGGCTGAGTGGAAGGGGCAAAAGTTCTCCAGTGCCAGCAGTGCCGAAGTGCAAGGCAGGGAAAAAGCATGACTTCCCCAGGCTCCTTGGGGCCCCGTTTCGGCCAGGCCACTGGGTACAAGGGTGACCATGGGAGTTAGGAGCGATGCTCATGAGAGAAACTGTTGTGTTCATGACCTGGGGATGCCAGCACAGTTCTACAGCTTGTGATTTCCCAACCCTGGCTCATGCCACATGCTGCTGCATTTCTATAGACCCCGGAGGAGGGACAGGGGCCTCTGTAGCCACCAACCGGCCTCTCCTCATTCTCTCTTGGTCCCTTTGACTCCAGTGTTTTGGTAAAAGTGTCAATCCTAAAGGAGATATGGATTTTGTCCTCTCCAGGTCCTTTGCCCTTATTGATTTATACACAGTACTAACCAGTTCTCAGCTATCTAGATATCCAAGATGCCTGGTCTGAATGTCTGTGTTCCCCTAAAATTCACTTATTGAATATTACCAACATGACAGTATTAGGAGTGGAGCCTTTGGGAGGTGATGAGGTCATGAGGGTGGGGTCCTCATGAATGGGATTAGTGCCCGTATAAAAGGGACCCCAGAGAGTTCCCACACCCCTTCCACCATGCAAGTACACAATGAGAAAATTACTATCTGTAAACCAGGAAGGGACCCTCACCAGAAATACACTCTGCAGTGTCTTGATCTTGGACTTGTCAGTCTCCAGAACTGTGGAAAATGAATTTCTATTGTTTCTAAGCCACACAGTTGATGGTATTTTGTTACGAGAGCCCAAATGACTAAGACACTCCTGCTTGGCATCTTCCGTCTTGGCTTCCACCTCGTCTCTTTGGGTCTCATCTAAGGTTCTGAATCCCCTGTGTTGGGGGCTGCCGTTGAATGTCTCTGGAATTGTGACTCCATTTCAAGCTCTGCCTGCAGACTATGGGCCAGGTACATCCCATGGCCATCAACACCAGCCAGAACCGGCCTGAAAAGAGTAAAACTTGTTGAGCGGAGAGTTGGCCCTGCCCTGGGCGACAGCAGGTACTCAGCTGTCCCCCACATCCCCCAGGCCTGAGCTCCCTCCTGCCAGCCCAGCTTGAAATCTTCACTTCACCTTGAGGCTTTTGTCCAAGCCATGAAAAGGATGTCACCTGATAGATCCACACCAAAACTTTTATGAATTCAACATACAACAAAAGCTGGAATTTTGAAACAACTAGCTCATTACTGTGCATTTTTACATAAGACATAGAAACTAATCTATCAAAATTTTAGCCTGTGACCCGTGTTCATTAGCAAAATTAACTACAGGATCCAGAAAACATCGTTTTTCAGTGAAATACGTTTGGAATCACAGTTCCTGTGGAAAACAAGAAAACGTGCCTCTAGTCCCCACACACGAGGCTCCCTTTGGAAGCTGCTTGTGCAGAAGTCCTAACCTGCATCAGGGTTTACATTTTTAAGTTTCTTCCTCTACCTACTAATAATGCGGGATTTAGTACTGCTTTTCAGAAGTTGTGTTATTTAGCGTAGACCTCTGCTGTGATGTGTATCATAGTAAATCTCCCATGCTTTTCATATTCATTGCCAAATCCCTCCACCCCCCAATAATCCAAACCCAAAAGCTGCATCAGAAATTAATAACCATGATCATAAATCAAAGTGAAGGTTTTATCCTTTCATTTTGCATACGACATCATGACTAAATGAGTACCCCCATGCACACAGGACTTATCAAAAAGGGGGAGAAAGCCTTCCTTAATCAAAGGCATATTTCATCTCTGAAAAATTCATCAGAATGTGTTATGGAGTGACTGTATGTCTTGAAAATCTCTCTCTGGCACATCTGGAAACTCACATTTTTTTTTCATCATTATATTCAGGAATACAAGTGGATTTGATTTGCATGCATAAAGCAGTTTCTTCATCTCTTATCTTGTGTGCCAGGGAATGAATTCCTATGATCTATGGTTACAATTACCGAAATACGGATTAAGGGTGCCTGCATTATGCAGATGCCTGCTGTGATGGAGAAGCCGCCGGAAATACACTGCGGGCTGGAGCACGCGCCACTGTTTCATACGACACTGACCTCTTTCACAGCATCCTGCCTGCTGCCTGGAATCACAGCTTTCATGAGTACCTGAACCCAGATTTTTCTGGGACATGATCAGGAATGGGGCTGACAAGTTACCCTGCTCTTGAAATCTTTTATTCAAAGCCAGTTGCTGAGATGCCACCTTCTGATTACTGCAGCCCATCAAACTGAATTCTTCCCTTTTCTCTGGCAGGGTCCTCAGCCACTTCTCTGTGAGTGACACACCTGCCTGCCCTGGCCTTAACTTCAGGGTGGATGGTAAGGGTATCCTTTTCTTATATATTGGACAAAAGCAGGGGCCAACATCTCAGGGGAGGATTTTCATCATTTGTAACTGCGCCCATTTTACCTATTCATGGTATCAGAGTTGGTGCACAATAGTTTGCACCAATGTTTTACACAATATGTCGCACTAAATGGAAAGGCTTGGAGAAAGCAGTTTGCATGCAGCACTGCAAGGTGTGTGAAATGTTGTGGTTACCACCTCTTCCTCCAAAAGCTGGGCTGCTGGTGTCCACAAAGGTTGGCATCTGTGGGCAACTTTCCTGTCTACACCAGGATGACTGCTGAGCTCACACAGAAACACTAAAGACAACTTCACACTTGAATTCTTCCCTAACAGCCGCTAGATGAGCTTGGAGAAAATCCTTGTACTGTTGACCCCCAATGTCCTCTGCCATGATGATAATCATGTCTGACCTATTAGTTTCCCACGGCTGCTGTGACAAAGTACCACAAACTGAGTGGCTCAGAACCACAAAAATTGGTTGTTCTTCTGAAGGCTGGAAGTCCAAAATCAAGATGGTGTCAGGGCCATGCTCCCTCCAAAACCCAAAGAAGAAGAATCTCTCTTGCTTCTTCCAGCTTCTGGTGGCCACAGACATTCCTTGGCTTGTGGCACCATCACTAGTCTTGACACGGTGTTCTCTGTGTGAACGCTTACATAGCCCTGCCTCTGTGTCCAAATTCCTTATTTTTATAAGGACACCAGTCCTACTGGGTAAGAGTTCACCCTAAGGACCTCATTTTAACCTGATTGCCTCTGCCAAGGCCCTATTTCCACATAAAGTCACATTATGAGATATTGGGGTTTAGGACTTCAACATATTTTTATGGGGAACACAAGTCAACCCCTAACCTAGGAAGTGGAGTCAGAGTGAGAATTAGAGGTGGTGTGCCTGGGCAGAGCTAGCTCTGTGCTTGACACAACAATGACTCATTGGTGCCATTTCTTCTACCTCCTCCCAGGGTCCTCGGGACAGGCATGTTGGATGTAGCACGGTCACTTCTTTAGCAGTATCCAGCCAAGGTAACTGAGAGGATTGAGGAAGGGCTCCACTTCTGCAGGAAGTAGGAACGCTATGCAAAGAGCTGCAGGCATTGCAACGGGCCCTTCTGCGAGATGTGCAAATTCAGCTCCAGATGATCCTTGTTGCATCTGCAGCTGCCCTTGACAAGGCATTCCAGGATGGGAGTCATGTGAGCATCTGAATATGGCACAAAACCTGCTTTCTTTTCAAATCATGGGCAATTATTCTCCCTGAAAAGACCAAGATTATTTATTGTTTTTCAATGAAATGTGAAAAAGAGAAGACTAAATAAAGCATAATGATTAAAAACTGCCAGAAGGATGAATGTTACACAAGGTAGTTAATGTTTTGAGCAATTATGGGCTAAAACTACATTCCTCTTGAAGATGGTAGATGACACTTGCATGCAGGTCACACCACGGTCAGGTTGCGTGGTTTTCAGCATGGCTCCTACTGATCTCACTTAGCCCAAATGAACTCATTATCCTTTTTAAAAAAAGTTGTTAATAAACAATATTAATACAATGCTCATGGTTCCCATAGACCTCTCCCAGCTTCGGCAGAAGACCTAAGGTGTCTGAGAGATAAGCAGCCCATGCTTCCAATAGTTCATGATGCATGCTTACGTGGGACCTGCATTTTACGACCTCTGAGATAATCAGGTCTTTTGGCAAATCAAACTGTAATTTCAAATGGCATAAAACACGACTCCTATGCATCTCCCTTTATAATTGAAATGGCTTTTAGGAGCGCTGGCTGCCTGCCCTCCCTCCTGGGAAAGCTTCCGATAAGTTCGTGTAGGGCCCACATGGTTTTACTGCTAAGAGCTGGGAGTAACCTCAGTGGCAAATCCAGTCCTGCTGGTAAATGATTGCCAGAGGTTGTAGGGTGATCACGGGTGCCTCGAATGAAAATCTTCATTCCAACAGATATTCTCCCAAACTATTATGACATAGCACTACCAAAGGTCTCATTTTGTAATAATTTCTTTTTGCTTATTTTATTGAGAAATGATATGGAATCAAAACTGCAGTCCTATGAGAATATTATTGGATTTTTTTCCCCCTTTGGCCATCATTCTCCATTGTTCTATGTGGAACAGAACTTTGAGAGCCCCCACTTGTTCTTTCTTTGTTCCTACACTTTTCAGCAGATCCCCCACAGCAGACAACAAGCCGGGAGCTTGGTTTGGGTGCTCAGACCCCAAAAAAATGTACAACCTCACCACCTAATGGCTCTCTGAGGTGTGTGGGCCAGTCTACACCCAGCAGCACAAAAGGTTCTGTGCACTTCGCCACAGGAGAGACCTTCACCTGTCTCTGGAGCAGCTCTCACTCAAGCTGCCACTGGGAAGTGTTTGAAGGACATGGAATCTACAGGTTCTAGAACTTTCCACATGATCTATATTCGATATTCTCTTCTTCCCTCCTCTGCCACTGAGTTGTGCTTTGTCATTAAACCTTCTGCATGTGTGTAACAAGGCCATAAGAAAGAGCCTTGGGGACAGTGTGTATAGAACTGAAGAAGCCACTGTGATAAATGGTATCTCACACACACACACCAAGAGGAATTTTGCTTCCCTGAGGGACTCATTCATTTTCTCTTCACAAACACTGAAATCCAGTAGGATTCGTGTTTTTGTTCTTGCTTTCGCTACCAGGGAGATCAGAGTCCAGTTTGCATCTCAGCTTTGGTATGGGTGAGACCATATGGTCCCATATAACTTTTCTGTCTTCTTTTTCTCTACAGTTCTGTCATCTTAAATGTCTTTCTTAGATACTAGAAAGCTGAGAAAGCTTAGCTGGTGTTTTCCAAGTTAATCCCCTCTCAGTGCTAATGTTAGTTTTCTGCCATTAAAAAAGAAAAGTAATAGCACGTACCTTACTAGGTTATGGGCTATTCATAATTTAGTCCATATAGTGCCTTAAACATAGTGCCTGGAACACAGTGCACACCCAGTAACTGTTAGCAGCAGCTGTGGGTGCTACCATTATTTTAATTAGTAAGAAATGCTAATATGATTAGCAATAGGACTCAGTGTGCTATCAATATTGCCCAAATTGTGGACAGAAATAGTACAAAACAGAGAGTGAAGGACAGGGTCCGGCAGAAAGCCTGGGGGCTGCTCCCTAATTTGAGAGCATTTGGCCCCCAGTAAGTCCCTAATCCCTTACCAATCCAGCGGGATCACTCAGTGCCACATCCAAAGGACATCATGAGAAACTTTTCAAAAAACATTGCTTCCATCCAGATATATTATGTCTACAGAAGGCCTCAGCCCTGCAAGTCCAATTTCCCTGTCAAAACAAGGAAATGAATCTAATCTTGCATGATTGGCCCTTACTGAACTCCCGCTGGCTTCAAATGATCACCTTCCCTCTCCAGGGCTCTATAAAGCATCCACTTGAAAGTCGTTTCTTTCAAAATTCTTCCCATGGATCCAGCTCCTAGGTCTGTTGCTGGAGGAGGCTCTTCACTTCTTCCTTGCCTAGAAAGTGTTATGTCAGAGTTTTCACACAAACCACACACCTTGCAGAAATAACTACCATGTAGGTGTAGTTGCCTAAAATGGGGCCAGCACTACCGCAAGGTGACTTGTACACTAATTATCTGAACAATTTTCCAGTTGCTCAAAATAATATGCTGTCTCCATCTTTAGTGCTAGAGGAGAGCAGAGCAGAAGTTTTTCATAATCGTGATTTTTCTTAAAAAAAAAAATCTTCTTGGATGTGGCTTTTTAAAGGACTTAGGGCTTGTATTAGTCTGTTTTCACACTGCTGATAAAGACATACCTGAGGCCGGGAGGAAAAAGAGTTTTACTTGGACTGACAGTTCTACGCGGCTGGGGAGGCCTCAGAATCATGGCAGGAGGCTTATATGGTGGCAGCAAGAGAAAAAATGAGGAAGATGCAAAAGCAGAAAGCCCTGATAAAACTATCAGATCTCGTGAGAACTGCCCACTACCAGGAGAACAGCTTGGGGGAACCACCGTCCTGATTCAAATGATCTCCCACTGGGTCTCTCCCACAACACGTGAAAATTATGGGAGTGCAATTCAAGATGAGATTTGTATGGGAATACAGCCAAACCATATCAAGGCTTGTATTTAAATCTGATTGTTTCCAATTCCCTAAGAAGATGCAATACTGGGGCTTAAATTTTTTAAAAGGTCACCATCAAGTTCTTAGCTTCATCCTCACCATCCAGGAGCTGACAATGAGTTGGTGCCACTTCACTGCCCTGGCTGCCACCAAGGCCCACCCAGAGCCAAGGGAGCTGAGTCCTGGTGGAGACAAGTCCATAGCAACACAGGCTGGTAGGGGAATACAAGGGTTATGTGAGTTATTTGTGGCCTGAGAAACAGAAAACATGAAGACTGTCAGGGGAGGATATCTGAGATTTCCATCCGCCCTGCATCCATTTTCCCTTCTTCAAGTAATAGCACCTTGACTTCTTTTCTGGGACCCACCCTCCTCCACTCTTAAACTAGATAGTTCCTCCCTGGAGACCAACCCACCCCTGACTCTAGGGCAAAGGCTAAGAACTAGGCCTGGCCAATGAGATGTCACAGCCACCCGTCCACCCTGATTAATTTGGGACATGTGGCACATGACCCAAATCAGCCAGTCATAGTCACAAAGCAACTCTCCAGGGACTTCAGTTGAACTTCCTGGGACAGTCTCTCCTCTGGTCATAAGCCCAAGCCTTCCATCTTTGGGACACTGCTTGAGAATAAATTAACACAGACAAAAGCAGAGCCAAGCAGTGTAGACCAATTTTCTGAATATCTGGAACTATTAATAGCTTTTTGGAAAGCTAGATTTAGCCCCCGCTAAAACTTTCAATCATATAAGCCAAAAAATTCATGTTTTCTTAGGCCGACTGGAGTTATATTTCCGTCTGTTGCATCTAAGAGACCCTTTTTTGATTATCCACAGAATCTAGAGAGCTTAGACAGAAGCCAGGCAGGCTGAAGACCAATGGCATTGTGGCAGTCATCGGTGATATTCAGCAAATATCTCCAACTCTCCATTTTCCAAGCACATTTTAGGATGATGCTTCCCTGCTCGCTTTGAAGTTAGATATGGCCAAGTGACTTTCTTTGGCTAATGAAATGAGATCAGAAGGCCACAGATGCCTTTCAAAGAAACCTCAGAGCAAATATTATTCAACATATTTCTCTTTTTTCTGTCTTTCTGTCATGGAACCATAGGAATGGAGCTTCTCTCAGCAGAGTCTGTGAGATAGAGATGAGTCCATGCCCCCAACCAGGCAGCAGTGGATATGTACAAGGAAAGAGTGGAGGAGGCAACAAACAAACAAAAACAAAGTTTTAAATCCCTTGATATTTTGGGCTTATTTGTTACAGCAGCATAGTTTATCTGTTCCTGACTGATACAAACATCCAGTCATGGGATAAGCAGTAACGGCTCAGAAAGAAATCAGGCAAGGGGGTCCTTTTCCAGGTGGTCTACCAGCTGTGTCTGCCTAAGGTTCCATGTGAGGGGAGAAATGGGAGGAGGATCTTGAAAATTGGTAGGACCCAGAGGGCCATTAGACAAGGCATGTGAACACATGCTGTTCAAACAAACACATAAAGGAAAGGGTGGAAGGGAAGATTCATATCAGTCAGTAGCCAGGCAACATTGAAAAATATTTGAGAGTAATAGCAGCCAAGAGATAACAGAATTGGAATTTGAAAGAAAGTGAAAGTGATCACACCCAGAAGAGAGAACTGAATAGACTAACGAAATATACTTGAAATGTACTGTGTGTGTTGTTCTGTGAGTCAGAGTCCCAGCTCATCCACTCGCATGCTGTGCTGGAGCATCATGAGTCCTGGAGAAGGTACTGAAGAGACCATAATTCCAAGAGTGTGATTATTTGGTTCATCCTGTCCTGCAGGGTGGTGGGGTCCTGGTTGGCCAAGAGAGTTCCAAAGACTATCAAGGCATAAAGCAATATGTTTTCTTTTGTTTAGTTATCTATTGCTGTACAGCAAATTATCCCCAAAATGTGGCTTCAAGCAATGAACATGCCTATTATGTTAACTTTTCTGTGGGACAGGAATTTAGGAGTAGGTTGGCTGGGTGCTTCTGGCACATGGTCTCTCCCAAAGTTACAGACAACTTGTAGCCATCTGAGGCTAAGTCCTCTAAAGGCTTGATCGAGGTGGGGAGTCCGCTTCCTAGACCATGGCTGCTGGCAGGAAGCCTCAGTCCTTGCCACATAGGTCCTCCATAGAGCTGCTTGAGCATCCTCACAGCATGGCAGTGCATTTCCTCAGAGCCAGTGACCCAAGAGAGAGCAAGGAGGAAGTCAGGATGCCTCTTACAACCCAGCCTCAAAGAAGTTGCAAACCTTCACTTATGTCATCTTCTCTTGTTAGAAACAATTTGCTAAGTCCCATCCACAACCAAAGGGAAAGGAATCAAGCTCCATCTCTTGAAGAGAAGAGAAGCAAAGAGGTTGTGGATGTATTCTTAAGCAATCATAGTCATGCATTCTTTCCTTATTGTGGTAGACAAAATAATGGGATCCAAAGACGCCAACATCCTAATCCCTGAAACCTATGAATGTGGCATCTCACGTGGCAAAAGGTGTCTTTTGACACACTCTGAAGGTGTGTGGTTCAGTAAGTGCAGGACCTTGAGATGGAGTCATTTTCCTAGATTACTTAGATGGGCTCAGTATAATCACAAAAGCCCTCATAAGAGGGAGGCAGGAGGGTCAGAGTCAGAGAAAGATGTGACCGTAAAAGCAGAGAGGGGAGTGATATAAGGATGAGTCTATCAGCCAAGGCATGCAGGCAGCCTCTAAAAGCTGGAAAGGCTGGAAATGAGAGCTTGTGGAAGGAATGTAGGGGTCAGAGGATAAATGTATGTTGTTTTTAAGCCACTGAGCTCGCAGTAATTTGTTACAGCAGCAGTTGAAAACAAAGACACTTAGCGAGTTTTTACTGAATACCTACTCCGTGGTGAGCATACAGAACCACAGGGGATATAGAGGTGAACAAAAGAAACAAGAGGCGGGAAATAAACCAGCAAACACATCCAGGTACAAAACAAATCAATGGCTGATCATTTCTATAAAGGCAATCATACCAGCCGATATGACTCAGCCACTGCCGGTAGGTGGGAAGCAGCTATTTGGGACAGGATGGTCAGAGGCAGACCCTCTGGGGGACGAAACCTTGCAAATATCACAGCAGGGCGTCCAGAAAGAGGAAAGAGCAGTGCAGTGTTCCAGAGGCAAAAATGATCTTGGCATATTCCAAGGAAAACAAACAGAGTGAACAGCAGGAGATGGGTGGGGGCTGGGCTAAGCAGGGTCAAGTGTCCCGGGGCACTCACGCCCCACACTGCTCAGGGCAATGGTGTGGGGATCCACAGTGAAAATCCCTGCCGCTGCTGCGTGGATGACGACAATCAGTGCAGAGTGGACATTGGGAGGGGAGTCTGGAAGCTGCTGTGAGAGCAGAGTGAGAGATGGGGTGGGGGTTAGATTGCAGGGGCGGGGGGCAGTCTGCAGAGTGTACAGCGGGGGGACTTCTTGCCGCATTTTCAGCAATTCCCATGCATAGGGTCTGTTTCTTCAGAGGAAATAGAGCCAATTTTTTTTTTTTTTTTTTTTTTTTTTGCCAAGCAGTTGCATTTGTGTTGACATTTGATTTAATTACCACATTTCTGAGAAAGAAAAAGAAAACCCACGACTTTTACACTTTGTTCATAATAACAGTTCAGGATATATTTGTTGAGTGAGAGTGTGAATAGATGGCTGATGTGGATGCTATCTGGAAATCTTGGCCAGATTTCTCAATGGAAACTATGGCTCTGACGGCACAGGTCTCAGAATGACAGGGTCAAAGCGTTTGTCAGCGATACCTATGGCCAAACACTCCCGGATGCCCGCCATGTGGCTTGAGGCATGGGTCACTGCAAAACTTTCCAATATTTTTTAAATTACATCACTTTGAAAACCAATTACGTCAGCTACAAAGGGCATATGCATAGCATTTCTGCTTCTCTTTAGTCCTTTTGCTCTTACTGGCAGTGGTTTCCACTCCTGACTAGTGGTTTTAGAAAACTGCATGAATTCACTTCTTATCAAATAAAGCATATTTGTACTCAGAATACTAAAGCCACATGGATTTCAGAAAACAATTGCTTTGGAGCTCCTAGAAAATGATGAAAGAAATAATGCAAAAGACACGTGAAAGGCTAGAAATGTTTTTGTCCCACAAACAGCTCCTTCTAGTTAGTATTTCTGTGGGGGCTCCTACACTTTATGTTTGTCTTAACACAAGAACTAATAGAAGCTGCATTCCTTAGTGAACACCAGAGTGGCTCAGCTTTCTTGTAACACAGTTTCTTGCAGTACATACGTAAATTGATCAAATGGAAAAAGCAAAAGTAGGAAATCTGGTTAAACTGCTAAAGTATTGCATCACTTTTTCCTTGCAAAGCAATTAGGCCAGCAGCACTCAATTTAGTCTCCTATTTTGCTAAATAGACAAAATCTGTGCTTCTACTTAATAGAGAATAACTCCTAGGGATATTATTTCAAAGAGCATTGATTCAAAGAAGGGAGGTGAAGCAAAACCTTAACTAAACAGACTGCTAATGGACTGTGGCTCTGAATAATTGAATTTGCCAGTTAACCCAAGAGCTCCCTAGCTCTCTGGCCTCCCTCACCCACCCGGCAAATCCTCCTCGCCCAGGAACTTACCAAAACACAGCTGTGGTCTTCGCAGTTGCTTGCCCACAACGCGTTTGTTTTTGTGCTCTAATTTGCTTGAACATTCACTGTGAAGTGCCTTTGTGTCTCAGAAAGGAATGCAGAGAGGCCGAAGGATGGGAACCCGCCCATGGATCTCTGCTGACTTTCTGGGTTTGATGCGGACCTTTCACCCGTGCTCACATCATCAATCCATTCTCACACACCCTCTCCAGGTTGGAGATAGAATCAGTGCTGCACACCAGGCTCTCAGTAAGGTAGTGGCAGTGATTATGACGGCGGAAGAGATAGGGCGGGAGGGGAGCCAGAGGCAGGCAGACAAGGAGGCCATCGGGAAGAAGTCACAAAGGCGGTAACTCCTAGGTATATTGTTTCAAAGGGCATTGATTCAACGGTGGAAGGTGAAGCAAAACCTTGAGTCATCAGATTGCTGATGGACTGTGGCTCAGCGATGATGAGATGCTGGGGATGGTGATGACGGGGGACCAGATGCAAGGAACGTTCTAGAAATGGTAGTGACTTTCTAGAAGTGGCAGCTTTTAGGCTGGCAGATGGTGACTCCAGAAAATGATCAAGGACAGGTGATATCCCCAGAGGTGGATTGTGAGTAGGAACAGAAATAGGAACCAACAGACAAGAAAGGCACATGGCGGGGAAAAGATGCTGCCTTCTTCCTGGACACTCAGTTTGGTGTCTGTGGACCAGCGGGCTCATTGGCTATTTAAGCCACCTCAAATCCAGGACACGTATTGACAGGTGCCAGAGATGGGGAATCAGATGTGAACAATGACACAAACTTGAGACTGTAGGATGAGGATGAGTGTGAAGGGAAGGAGGATAGAGAAAGGAGAAAATGGCAGAACCAAGAGCTTTCAGTATTTCTGTAAGGATCCTCTTCCTATTGTGTGAATAGAAAAATAGTTAAGCCCCAGAATGCCTACAAAAACGAATTTTGGAGTTAGATCCTCAGTCTTGGATTGATTCTCTATTCACAGAAATACAGAAGGTACATAATATGCATGTCAAGCTTGTCCAACCCGTAGCTCGCAGGCAGCACGCAGCCCAGAATGGCTTTGAATGTGGCCCAACACAAATTTGTAAACTCTTAAGCCATTATTAGGTCTTTTTGCAATGTTTTTTTAAGCTCATTAGCTATCGTTAGTGTTAGTGTATTTTATGCGTGGGCCAAGATAATTCTTTTTTCTTTTCTTGAGATGGGATTTCACTCTGTTGCCCGGGCTGGAGTGCAATGGTGCAATCTTGGCTTGCTGCAAACTCAGTCTCCTGGCATCAAGCAATTCTCCTGTCTCAGCCTCCTGCTTAGCTGGAATTACAGACATGTGCCACCATGCTTGGCTAATTTTTGTATTTTTAGTAGAGATGGAGTTTCCCCGTGTTGGCCAGCCTCGTTGTGAACTCCTGACCTCAGGTGATCCTCTCACCTCGGCCTCCCAAAGTGCTGGGATTACAGGCTTGAGCCACTGCGCCAGCTCCCAAGACAATTCTTCTTCTTTCAATCTGGCCCGGAGAAGCTGAAGGATTGGACATCCCTGGGTATTTCATATAGAAAGCGTAACTTTCAAAATTTTAATGATAATTGAAGCCAGGGATATCTGGCCATATTCACATTAAAAAACACACACACACAAAAGATCAGATGGTAATTGACAGATGAATATGTGTCTGTGTATTTGTGGTGGGCATGGACATATGAAAATGTATACAACAAGTGTGGTGGGTTATCTATGGATCAGGTATCTGTGGTCTTGGAGTGAGAGCACACTCATTCCTTTAAGTTTCCACATCTGGGTTCCAGGACTCTATGATTGCAGACCCTGGTGGATTTTGGGGTGTAACTGGAAGCTGAACTGAAAGCTGCTCATCTCGTGAAGACCCAGGCAGATGCAGGCCTTCCTTGTACTGTGGGCAGCCTCTCAATGGTGTGGCAGCCACAGAAGTCAGAGGAAATCTATGCCAGAAAGTGCTCTTTCATTTCTGCCTGGCTCTTTGCTCTTCTCACCAACAGAAATTTTTCTTCTAAAGATGTATGATGGACCACAAAAGAAAAAATAGACAAATTGGACTATATCAAAATTTAAAACTTCTGCATGTCAAAGGACACAATCAACAGAGTGGGAAGGCAACCTGCAGAATGGGAGAAAATATCTGCAAATTATGTATCTGATACGGGGTTAATATCCAGACTGTATAAGCAACTGCTACGGCTCAACAACAAAAAATGGGCAAAGGACTTGAATATTAAATTTCTCTAAAGAAGATATATAAACGGCCAATAAGCACATGAAGAGATGCTCAACATCTGTGACGATTAATATTGAGTGTCAACTCGATTGGATTGAAGGAAGCAAAGTATTGCCCCTGGGTGTGTCTGGGAGGGTGCTGCCAAAGGAGATTAATATTTGAGTCAGTGGACTGGGAGAGGCAGAGCCCCCTCAGTCTGGGTGAGCCCAGCCTCATCAGCTGCCCATACAACTAGAATAAAGTAGGAAGAAGAACGTGGAAAGACTAGACTGGCTGAGACTTCCAGCCTCCATCTTTCTCCTGTGCTAGATGCTTCCTGCCCTGGAACGTCAGACTCCAAGTCCATCAGCTTTTGGACTCTTAGACTTATACCAGTGGTTTGCCAGGGGCTTTTGGATCTTCAGACACAGACTGAAGGCTACACTGTCAGCTTCCATATTTTTGAGGTTTTGGGACTCGAACTGGCTCCCTTGCTCCTCAGACTGCAGACAGCCTATTGTAGGACTTCACCTTGTGACCATGTGATTCAACACTCCTTAATACACTCCCTTTCATATATACATGTAGCCCGTTAGTCCTGTCTCTCTCACCTTCCTTTTACCCCATCTCCCACCTCCAGGCATGGCGCCCCATCAAAAGGGGGACTAAGGGAGTGGGGACCCTGGAGGTGGCCAGTGCTCTACATCTGAACCTAAATCCTTAAAAGAGAGAGTTTATAAAGGCACACAGACACAGCCGGGATGGCCAGGAAGATGAGGCAGATTGGAGGTGCAGCCTGAAGCCAAAGAATGCCAGGAGCCTCCCAAGATGGAAGAGACATGGAGTGGATTCTCCCCGAGAGCCTGCAGAGGGAGTACAGCCCTGCCAACACCGTGACGGTGGGCACTGGCCTGCAGAACTGCAGAGAATACGTGTCTGCTGCTTTAAGCCACCAAGTTGTAGTACTTTATTACAGCAGTCCTGGGAAGCCAGTGCAGGACACAGGTGCTGATGTACACCTTGCAATTGAGCACCAAGCCGTGCTGAGGACAAACAGTTTGCATTGTCAGTAGCAGAGACAAAGGCTTCCAAAGAATCAGCCACCTGAGACAAGTGAGGGAAGATGTATTGGAGGCGGCCGCTTCGGCAAAGACTGAGGCAGGAACACTGCCCTGAGTGAGCCGTTCTTGAAAGGGCCAAGTGCTGGGGTAGCCCTGGGGCAGGACCTTCACAACCGCCAGCCAAATGGTCAGGTGGACCCGTGCATCCCCTCCTAAGATTTCTGTGGGTGAAATACATCCATAAACCTGCCACCCAGCAGCGTGATTGCACAATGCTTTCATCCAGGAAATCTCACCCATCACAAAGGAAGTTGTAGTGATAGGAACTCCAGAAAGACAATGGGAAGTGATCGGAATGACGCCATCCCAGAGCTGGGTTTTGGGAATGACCAGATGACAGTAGAGAAATTACAAAATGAAACAAGGATGCATTCATGTCTGGGGCACAAGCCAAGGACTCAGGGCCTGTAAATCACTCCCCTGGCCAAGGACACTTGGTGGCCATCAGCACACACAGCACCCCTCCCATGGCCCTTTTGCCTGCCCAAGGCTGCCCGGAAGAAGGACCCCAAGTTCAACACGGCTGAGTAGCACAGACGTGCGCGTGAGTCTCCACGTCCCTTGGCGTGGCCTGCTCACCCCTCAGATGGAGAGAGGCACCACAGCGGTGTGTTGGTTTCACATCCCCTAAAGAAACATTTCGCTTCTCAGAGAAAAGATATGTTAAATTCCTCCAATTTGGGCAAGCTGCCAGTGCTAGGAGCAGACCCTTCCAGAACACCTTAGCTTGGCAGGTCCTGCTGAGGAGGAGAAGAGAGGAAGAGTCAAGGAGTACTCCTGTGTAACTTTATTTTGGTATCATTTAAATGTGTTAAAATGAGCATGCATTACTTCAGAACATGAAAAAGAAATACACACATCCCCCAAAGGCGAAAGCCACTGGTGTTAGTTACAGTGAACTGTCCCCAGGCACATTAACGTGTATTCACTATCAGAGAACAGGCCGGGTGAATTTGAATATCAGATTTCATGTGAACAGATATTAAAACCAATGAAATAATATTTGTCCTGGCAACCCAGCCCAGGATAAACATGATTACTGATTTAAAAAAAAAGAAAGAAAGAAACAGTATTAGGGCAGATGAACACATAATGGGTCTACTGAAGTTGAGAAACAGCTTATTTCTGAGGCTTACCTGAGTCAGAAGCTTCTCCCCAATGCCAACAAGAGAGAAGAAAAAGGCAAAAATCTCTTTGCTCCTTGCAGGAATCTAGAAAGAAATATGCGAGAGACCCCAGGCATGACTCATGGTTTTCCTCTGATTCCCACAAAGGAAAACCAAAAGTGTAGAGCTCAGTCCATGACGAACCCCAGGACAGGTGACCTAGCAGAGGGGTTCTTGTGAGGCAGACACAGGGTTTAACCAGGAGGCCTGTGTTTCTAGGGCCAGTGGCTGGCAGGTGATGAAGAGACATGCTTGAGGGGGAAGAGCAGACCGTGTTCAGCTGCAGTGTGCATACCTTTCCGGGCAGAGAACTATGGGGTCTACTAGTCAGAGGATAATAGAATTTGGTGGGAATAACAGCTTCTCACCAGGGGCTTTTTGTGAATAGTGAATTCACATCTGCAAGGCGTGAATCTTAGCAGATTTTCCGGGGTCTGAATGCCTTCTGAGGCAAAGTGACTGGAGGCCACATGCCATCGCCCTATTCTGGTTACATAGTCCCCCAAATTTACCACACTTCAAAATTCTTGATAAACATAGTAAAACAATCAGCCTCTATCCTGGGCCATGGGCAAAAGCTGCTATCAACAAAGCACCCCCGGTCTTATAAAAACTGTTCCTTCAAAGGTGGATGCCCTGCCGTGTAGCCCACCTTAGCGTCACACCCCCAGCCTGGACCCAGCTCTGACTTCCCACTGCAGGGGTGACCACACACACATCCCTGGTTCACAGCAGGCTTCTAGGAGCCCACTCAGAAGGGAACCTCAGAAAGCGCCTGCGAAGGATTCCAAAGGAACATCATTCCGAAGGTTCACATTAATTCCATGACGTGTCTCTGAAATGTCTTTGAAAATGAGTTATTGGTTATAAAATAGACCAAAAATGAAAACAAAAAAAAAAACCTCTTAAAGTACAAAAGGATCATAAGATGTTTGCAATTCCTTTGTAAAATGTCAGAGATTCTTCCCATATTTGCTCACTTTCTTCTCCATAGTTCTCAATCACTGGGAGCAAAGGCATGAAATATCCTTTGTTTGAAGATCCCTAATTTTACTCACTGTGATTAGAAGTATAATGATTTTGTTTGTTGGTTTTGTGTTGCAGAGTTCTTTGAGGAAAAGTAATGTAACTGTTTTTATTTAATTTTTGTCAAAAGCCCTTAGGATGTTAGAAACCGAAAAAAAAAAAAAAAAAAAAAAAAGAAGCCCTGCCTGAGAATCTGTAAGTTGCTACAGCTGTTGTTTCTAAAAATGCCTGTAACCCTCATTTTCCAGAAAAAGAAAGCATAATACACTTTCTTTTGTTTTGTTTTTTGAGACGGAGTCTTGCTCTGTTGCCCAGGCTGGAGTGTAATGGTGTGGTCTTGGCTTACTGCAGCCTCTGCTTCCCAGGTTTAAGCGATTCTCCTGCCTCCGCCTTCCAGGTAGCTGGGATTACAGGCACCTGCCACCACGCTCAGATGCTTTTTGTATTTGTAGTAGAGATGGGGTTTCACCATGTTGGCCAGGCTGGTCTCAAACCCTTGACCTTGTGATCTGCCCACCTCAGCCTCCCAAAGTGCTGGGATTATAGGCATGAGCCTCTGCTCCCAGTCAATACACTTTTTTTAACCAGTAACTCTCATAAAATATCTCTATGTTAACAGGATTTCATTAGATTATTAAAAATACATAAAAAGCAATTATTTCCACATTATAATGCTCAAATAAATTATGACCTATCTACATAGTGGGAGTTGTTAAAATATAGCTATTAAAATTGTTTTCAGAGGATTTTTTAATATTGGAAAAATGCTCACTGTTGATGTCAAGAGAAAGTAAGCTGGATACTAAGCCCTAAACACAAACCTCATTGTCCTGGGAAATAATTGACTCATTTTTAATTTAGTTACAATGTATGGAGCACTTGTTATGTGTCAGGTTAACAGGTAAAACTTGGCATAGTTTATCTCATTGGTTCTTTTCAAAATTTCTGCAGGTAGATGCTATCCCCATCTCATATGAGAACACTGAGGCTTGCAGAGGGCAAATAATCTGCTCTCAGCACTCTTGGCTGGTAGAAGTGGCGTTTGAACTCCAGGCCCCAGCTCTAACCCTCCATACTCACAGGTGTGGTTCCAGGACCGGAGCATCAGCAGCGGACCCTGCCCCATCCACATCTTCTGAATCAGAGCCTGAATTTTCTTAAGATCCCTAGATAATGCATATGCACCTTCAGCTTTGAGAAACTGCTCTAAGCCACGCTATAAAGAATAAAACTTCTGAGAAAATGCATTGGAATGTTAACAGTCATTAACTGTGATTTTACCAAGTGATTTTCATTTTCTTTTTAACATGTTTCTATATTTTCCAAATGGTTTCCATGAGCAAATATTTCATCTATAATAAGAAAAGTGTTGAAGTGCACATTCCATCTTCTTCATTTGTTGATACAATAGAACGTAGATCTGTAACATCATAAATTGAAAAAACATACATATGAACCAATGTTCCCTGCTCCGCCCCTTACCACACCCACCACCAAAGTCCAGATTTATAAAACGCAACCATGGATATTGGTGTAAACGGGAAAGGGAAAGTCTAAATTGGGGACAGTGCCATCCAGCAGGGTGCCACCAGCCACAGCTGTTAGAAAGATGGTCTCCAGCCTGCCTGAGAGCATGGTGGTCCGGGGAGGCCCCCGTGGAGCCAGATGGAGAGAGCCAGCCAAGGGCAGGTGCGTTTACCTGCAGCTGTCTCTCTCTCCCCTAGGGTGGCTGCAGACGCTGTGCCTGCACCTGGGGTGACAAGGGGAAGGCTTCTCCACATTCATTAGTTGGTTCAGGGGACAGGCTGGTGAGTAGATTTGAGGATGGTGTGCAATCCATGCAGACGGATGCTGGATTCTTGGGAGATGACAGTGCTGTCACAGCCTGACATGGGAAGCCTGTCCATCTGCAGCTGCCGACGTGGCACCCACATGCCTTCCACCCGCGCATGGGTCCATCCTGCCGTCCACTGCACGAGAAGCTTCATGATGGCAACACTGAGCACAGTCAAGAAGACCAGGCCAATGGCAGGCAGCTGTGCCGCTGCTTTTCCTCTGCAGCCGCTGCCACAGCATCCAAGCAGCTCAGAAAGCACCAGGTCTCTTAAATGCTTTCTAAAGGGCTATGGCTGGGTTTGCAGACTTATCTCTGACTTTGTCCCTGAAAGCGGCCTCCTTCATAACAAGCCTCTTGTCAAGTCCTGACACTTTAGCGTTGGGTGGCCTGTGGGCTTCTGTTTCCCCAGGACGGGAGTAGTGCCCAATGGCCACCTCCAGGAGCAGGTGTCCGCAGTGCCACCCACCCCAGGCTCCAGCCCCCGCAGCAGCCCATTCCCCACCCCTTCCATCCCCATGGCATAGAGGGAGATGTGTCAGTCCCCTGGCCATAGCTGGTTCACTAGGAGGTGGACACTTAGCCCAAGCCAGACCAGCAAACTTCTCGGAAATTTTTCAGTTTGGATCTAAGAGATCCCAAGCCTCTTCAGTGGTAAGAGCTTTGCAGTTAAAAAGGCCAGGAGGTGTCAGTGGTGTCATTACCCTTCCCAAACTGAGTGTCAGTCTGTCTGGAGAGAGAGCCTATGAAAGATGTCCTGATGTCCAGCCTGTCATTCTTGAGGCCTGGCCTTCTTCAGGCCCCCTGGGACGTGTCTGTGTCCTCCTGGGAGATGCTGAGGCAGCACAGCAGACGTGAGTGGGTTTCCACATCAAGGACAGTGTGAACTAGTGCAGATTCGGGGCAGGAGCCAGCCTGGGGAAGAGACCAGCTGTGCTGACACGGACAGACATGGACAGGCCTGGGACTCTCTGGATGGTGATCTGTGTCACTAAATGTGCTCAAAGAACATGGACAAATCTCACCAGAAAGAAACACAAGGTCTGGCAACTGGGTGAGAAGGTGCCTGCTTCTTTTCTGATGGGATGATGAAACTCAACCACCCTCCATGGAGAGATGTTTACGCAGATTTCTTTCTCCTGGCATCCTGTGTTAGGGTGGCCCTAAATCCTTGCCCCTGCTAGAAGGCAAGAGCCAGGAGGGCCATCCAGCCCTCTCACCTTCCTTTCTCCCCCTCTCCTACCTCCAGGCATGGCGCCCCATCCAAAGGGGGATTGAGAGAGTAGGGACCCCGGAGGTGGCTGGTGCTCTGCGTCTGAACCTAAATTCTTAAAAGACTTTATAAAGGCACGCAGACACAGCTGGGTTGGCCAGGAAGATGAGGCAGATTGGAGGTGCAGCCTGAAGCCAAAGAATGCCAGGAGCCCCCCAAGATGGAAGAGACATGGAGTGGATTCTCCCCGAGAGCCTGCAGAGGGAGTACAGCCCTGCCAACATCGTGACGGTGGGCACTGGCCTGCAGAACTGCAGAGAATACGTGTCTGCTGCTTTAAGCCACCAAGTTGTAGTACTTTATTACAGCAGTCCTGGGAAGCCAGTGCAGGACGCAGGTGCTGATGTACACCTTGCAATTGAGCACCAAGCCATGCTGAGGACAAACAGGTTGCGTTGTCAGCAGCAGAGACAAAGGCTTCCAAATAATCAGCCACCTGAGACAAGTGAGGGAAGATGCATCGGAGGCGGCCGCTTCGGCAAAGACTGAGGCAGGAACACTGCCCTGAGTGAGCCGTTCTTGAAAGGGTCAAGTGCTGGGGTAGCCCTGGGGCAGGACCTTCACAACCGCCAGCCAAATGGCCAGGTAGACCCGTGCATCCCCTCCTAAGATTTCTGTGGGTGAAATACACCCATAAACCTGCCACCCAGCAGCATGATTGCACAATGCTTTCATCCAGGAAATCTCACCCATCATAAAGGAAGTTGCAGTGATAGGTACTCCAGAAAGACAATGGGAAGTGAGCAGAGTGACGTTGTGGACATGGAACTGGGTGGCCTGAGTCACACATGAATTAGATAAGGGTCCCTTTGATGCAAAAGAGTACAGAGGGTCAGGAGCTTCCCACCCTTTGCAGGAAGAAGGCCATCACAGAGGAGAATAAAGGTTTTCTGCTGGTGCTGGATCAGCCTCGCCACTTGGGAGGAACCAAAATGGAAAGATCCTCTTTCCTGTTTCATTCTTGCATGGATTGTCTCTTTCTGGGCACCTGTGGACTTGGCTTGGAAGCGTTTTTCTCAGAGGTGGGACGTGACAGGAAGCAATCCCTTCCCAGAGCAGAGAGCACTGGCTCCCCTCAGCACGTTAGGGCTGTGCTAGAGGGCAAGGGCCAGGAGAGCCATCCAGCCCTCTCACCTCCCTGTCTCCCCGCTTCCCACCTCCAGGCACAGTGCTGCATCCAAAGGGGGATTGAGGGAGTGGGGACCCTGGAGGTGGCCAGTGCTCTGAACCTAGGCCTTGCACCCAGCACTTTCTCCACGGCAGCTGGAATCCATGGCCGTCAGGAATGTGGATTCACAAGAAAGGAGTAGACCCAAAAAAAAAAAAAAAAAAAAAAAAAAAAAAAAAAAAAAAAAAAGGAGGAAAGAAATAAGAGGCTGAGCAAGGTGGCTCACACCTGTAATCCTAGCACTATGTGAGGCCGAGGTGGGTGGATCAGTTGAGGTCAGGAGTTCAAAACCATCCTGGCCAACATGGTGAAACCCCATCTCTACTAAAAATACAACAACAATAACAAAAATTAGCCAGGCGTGGTGGTGGGTATAATCACAGCTACTGGGGAGGCTGAGGCAGGAGAATTGCTTGAACCCGGGAAGCAGAGTTTGCAGTGAGCTGAGATTCCACCACTACACTCCAGCCTGGGTGACGGAGTGAGACTATCTCAAACAAACAAAAAAAAAAATGAGAAAGAAATGTGTCTTCTTCTAACTTTTTTCAGCTTTATTGGGGGAATAGTTCATAACTAGAAATTGCGTATATTTAATTTGTACAATTAGTTGTCATTGTGAAATGATCACCACAGTCAAGCCAGGTGGCATACCCATCACCTCACATAGTTGCCTCTTTTTGTGGTGAGACACTATTAAGTTGCCCCTTCTTAGCAAATTGCAAGTGTGCAATGCAGTATTGTTCCCTGCGGTCACCAGGCTGTGCATTAGATCAGCACAGCTTAGCTTGCACAAGGGAAATTTTGTACCCCTTGACTGACATCTCCCTATCTCCCCGGTTCCCGGCCCCTGCCTACCAGCATTCAACTCTCTCCTTTTGCGAGGTTGCCTCGTTTTAGGATTCCATGCAATGCATATCTTTCTGTGCATGGCTTATTCCACCAAGCACCATGTCCTCCAGGTTCATCCATGTTGTGGCATGTGTCAGAATTCCTTCCTTTTTAAAACTAGACAAAATTTCATCGTATGCATATACCACATTCTCCATGAGTCCACAGAGGGGCATCTAGGCCGTTTCCACCTCTCGGCTGTTGGAAATGAGGCTGCAATGACCATGGGGGCACAGATAGCTCTTCACGATCCAGGTTTCCATTTGTTTCAGGTGTTTACCCAGTAGCAAGATTGTTGGATCCTATGGTAGTTCTAGTTTTAATTCTCTGAGGAACCCTCATATGGTTCTAGTAAATTCCTAACAGAACCCCTGGGAGCACACACAGCCCTGGGTCCACCCTGGTGGAGCTGTGCACGCTTCCACCTGCCACTTGGATGCGTCTAGGTCCTGAGTCACTGCAGCCTCACTGTGAGCCTGGCAGAGCTGAGCATGCCTCCACCTGCCACTCGGATCCCTCCGGGTCCCAGGTCATTGCAGCCTCATCATGAGCCTGGTGGAGCTGTGCACACTTCTACCTGCCACTCGGATCCCTCTGCGTCCTGAGTCACTGCAGCCTCACTGTGAGCATGGCAGAGCTGAGCTTGCCTCCACCTGCCACTGGGATCCCTCTGCGACCTGAGTCACTGCAGCCTCACTGGGAGCCTGGCAGAGCTGTGAACACTTCTGCCTGCTACCCTGGATTCCTCTGGGACTCAAATCACTGCATGCAGCCTCACCATGAGCTGGTGTCTGCTCCACCTGTGCTTTCCAGACCCCAGCCCAGGCAGGGCATCTGCCGACAGGAACAGGAATTCTGCCCAAACCAGATGCAACAAGCATGTTCACATCCTTCTCCCCTGCACGGGCCTGCCGCTGAAGGGGTGCAGTCTGTGGAGCCTGTCACACTGACCCAGCTCACCAGGTTTGAGTCACCCCCAGGGTCAACTCACTCAGGGGCTGGGAATTTGTATCCTTCAACCTAAGGGCATCTTTTCAGCTTTTATTTGTCCAGGGTCACAGAGGATGAGCAGTGGGGGGAGGTGGATAGTATCTCTGATTTTGTGACCTCACCCTTGCCCATTGCCCTGGGAGAGCAGCTGCAGTAAACCTTCCCTAGCGAAGGTGCTGACAGTCCCCAGGCTGTCTCGGTTTGCTCAGCATCAACACCGGATGGCCGTTGTTAGTTACCTTCCATGGAGCTGGTCCCCCGAATGTCGCCGGAGGTGAGGCTGCATTCTAAAGTTTCTAGATGCCTCTCTGTCTGTTTCCAGTTCTCCTAGGAGTGGGCACCAGGTAGGTTGGTGCCCACCTGCCTGGGAACACTGCTTTTTTAAAAATTATACTTTAAGCTCTGGGATAATGTGCAAAACATGCAAGTTTGTTGCATAGTTACACACATGGCACGGTGGTTTGCTGCATCCATCACCCTGTCATCTACGTTAGGTATTTCTCCTAATGTTGACCCTCCCCTAGACCCTTACTCCTCTACAGGACCCTGTGTGTGATGTTCCCCTCCCTGCGTCCATGTGTTCTCATTGTTCAGCTTCCACTTGTGAGTGAGAACATGCGGCGGTTTGGTTGTCTGTTCTTGGGATGCTGCTTTTTGAACCATCCATGGTGAGCACCTTGGGCTCACCTCCCATGGTGCCTGCTTCCTTCCCGAGTCCTAGGGAATCCTTCCTCCACCCTACCCCTCCTACCCGGCCCTTCATCCTGTGCCCCCACCTGGGCCCAGGCTCTCATCATGGGCATTTGCTTTGTCCCCAGCCACTGTGCTTGGATAGGGGATATGAGGGCAAGACCCCTTCCCTCCCACTCTCATGGTACCCATGGTCCCATGGAATGGATCCCATCAAGTCGTGGTGACTGGAACACTTACCTAGCTGCACATGTCTGAGCCTTTGCCGGGGGGACATCTGGACACCCAGCTACCATCTCTATTTCCTGTACCTCAGCACTTCCTGATGAAACCCCCGTGCCCCATGTCCCCCCTACAGGAACTTTACCCATAGGACAATTCTAGACTTCAGATCCCCACTTTTAGCCTCATCTCCCCTCCACTCACCCCAGTGCCCCTCCCTGGACCCAGCCTCTTGTTGCGGGCGCTCCTGGAAGCCCCTCCCCGTTCCCCTCAGCCCCTTCCTCTCCAGGAAACTCTTCCTCTGCCCCTGCCATCTAGAGCTCTGTTGGCATCTGCTCATCTGGGACAAAAAACAAAAGTTATTTTGAAAACCACAGCCATTTCTCATGCTAGGGGGTAGGGGAAGAATAAGGCCGTGAGGGAGCTGGTATTTGGCACAGAAAGCATTGGGTGGTGGAGAAAGGCCAGGGCCTCTTGCACAAGGAAGGGCTGGGATGATGGGGGTGAGGGCAGCCTGCATGCCTGGGTGCAGAGCACATCACGGCTTCCACTGGGAGGAACACCCTTGAGAGGACTGTACTGCCTTGTGTGCTGCTGATTGGTGGCCTGACTCGGGCCCCTTGGTTCTCAGACAGACAGAGGTCACCATCGAAGCCTGGGGAAGCTGGGGCACTTGGGTGACAGTCCCAGCCCAGCACGTGATGACTGCCCACTCCTGATCATGTGCCTCATTCCTGCCACAACATGGAGAAAACCTGTGCAGACCAGAGAGGCATTTGGGCCAAATCCATTTTTCCACAATGCAGTGCCATACCGAGAGAAAAGTTTCTGTGTTGATGGTTAATGTGCACATCAGAATCAGAAGCATTTTTATATTGTCCACAGACACCATCCCCCTGGGGAGGCAAAGAACAAGTAGGAGTTCTGGAATGAAGACACTGAGTCCTGTGCCTGGCATCATCTCCGAGCTCAGCAGGGGGCACCAGCCAGAAAGAGGAACAGAAAATTCACCCTGAACCTCAGAGCTGGGGCCAAGATGTGGTGGAGTCCTGGGTGGGCCAGTGACCTCAGAGACGGAGGGTTTGATTCGAAGCTGAGCTTCACGTTGACCACCACCAGCTGGCTCAGGCCAGAGGCTGGGAAGGGATGGGCCTGTAGGTCAACCTCAAGAGTTGGGGTCTAAACAGAGTGGGGCCTGTGGGTGTCTGGAAGGCATGACTTAATGCAGCGATTCAGGTTTTCCCCCGACCTAGGGATTCTTTGATATGTAACCCATGGCCTCCAAGTCTTCTAATTTCTGTATGAGGATCTCATAGCCTCCAAGGGCACCCCACATCAAGAAGCCCTGGGGTAGATGGCCAGTGCAGGCACCAACACAGGTCATGGACCCACAGGCCCGCTGTTTTCATGTGCCACGGTTGCGTAGTCATGTGACACCGTGCTCCATGGTGCATTCATTGACTAGAGCTGGAGAAGCACCCCATGACAGGCACCAGGCTTCCAAGAAGGCAAAGGAAGTCCTGCCTCCTAGCCTAGCCAGGGAGGCAGCCCACAAGCACACAATTACAAAACTAATCCAGGATTTGTGTACCGGCTCCCTCTATTGACCCAAGAGGCCTAATTTCTCACACCAAACTCCCCTCCTCGGGGTGGCCAGGGATCCCGGTCCCTGCTTCATTAAACCCATCCCATACTTGTGTTGTACACAGCACCCAGAAGAGTGCTGAACACGTCCGTTGAAGCTCGGTGGGTCGCCAACATTCAAAAACTTTCTACATCAAAGGACACTATTAACAGAGTGACAAGGCAGCCCGCCGAATGGGAGAGAATGTTTCAAAATCATATATCTGATAGGGATTGATATCCAGATTATATGAAGAACTCCTACAGCTCAACAAGAAAAAACAACCTCAATTTAAAACAAGGCAAAGGACCTGAATGAACATTTATCTAAGGAAGAAATACAAATGGCCAACAAGCATATAAAAAGGTGTTCAACACCCCAATCACTAGAGAAATGTAAGGCAAAGCTACAGTGAAATACTACTGTACGCTGATTGTGATGACTATTATCAATTAAAAACCCAGAAGATAACAAGTGCTGGCAAGGCCATGGAGAAATTGGAAAACTTTTGCACTACTGGTGGGAATGTAAAATGGTGCAGCCATTGTGGAAAACAGTATGGCTATTCTCCAAAAAATTAAAAATAAGATTACCACGTGACCCAGCAATTCTGTTTCTAGGTATATACACACAAGAAGTGAAAGCAGGAACTCCAACAGATATTTATACATCCATGCTCACAGCAGTACTGACACACCCGTGCTCACGGCAGTATTGACACACCCGTGCTCACGGCAGCCTGGTTCCCAACAGCCAATGAGAAGGAGAAGCAGCGACCCAAGTGTCTGTCACTGGTTGAATAGATCAATAAAATGTGGTCTATGTTATTTTGTTCCTTAAAAAGAAAGGAAAATTTGACGCTTGCCACAGTATGGATGCATCTCAAAACCATAGTGTTAAATACGCCAGTCACAAAAGGACAAATAACGTATGATTCCTGTTACAGGAGGTACCTGAGATAGTCAAATTCATGGAGACAGAAAGTGGAATGGTGGGTGCCTAGGACTGGGGGAGGGAGAAAGGTACGGAGTTGGGAGGAAGGTGAGGTGGGTACAGAGTGAGGAGATGAAAATGTTCTGGAGACGAATGATGGTCACGGTAGCGCAATGATACATATGTGCTAATGCCACTGAATTGGACACTTAAAAATGATTAAAATGGCAAATTTTGAGTTACATATATTTTACTACAATTTTTTCTTTTGAGATGAAGTTTTGCTCTTCATGTCCAGGCTGGAGTGCAATGGCGCCATCTCAGCTCACTGACACTTCTGCCTCCTGGATTCAAGCAATTCTCTGGCCTCATGTCCAGCTAATTTTGTATTTTTAGTAGAGACAGCATTTCTCCATGTTGGTCAGGCTGATCTCGAACTCCTGATCTCAGGCCTCCCAGAGTACTGGGATTATAGGCGTAAGCCACTGCTTCCAGCTATTTTACTACAATTTTTTTTTAAAAATTGGTAGGTTAAATTCAAGTAACAAATTTAAAAGCAGTTTTGCTTTTGTACCAAGAAACAAAAGGAGTTGCTGGTCTATCCAAGGGCAATTGCTGTGTTTAAACCACTGTTTCATCTTTGTTGCTGGGCTTTGTAGTGTGTTCTTAAGGAGATCTCTGATATTCATTTGTTCCATGAACCAATTACCAGTGTTCACAGGATGAAAGAAGCCCAGGTGCTATGATACCACCTTGAGATGGACAGGGGCCTTCTAATGTCAAAGGTGATGCCTAGCATTGTTGGCAGTGTTTATTTACTAATCTGCCTTGATGGTCCTGAGTCCCTGAATGGCAGCCCCAAACACCCACATGTCTGAATACTCCCACACTGGGTCAGAGTGCTGCGCGCCTAAGTATTTACCTGTGAACCACATGGATCAAGTTTCTCTTGCTTTTTGAAGTGTAACACTATTATAAAACTGGTCTGAGTCCTTTCATAAGACACACATTGAATAGAAAAGTTGGCTAATTTTTTGTTCCAAAACTTGGCTTATCCTGTGCTAGGGTGGTCCCCATCACTCCATTCTCTGATCCCATTTATCAAGTCTTGCCTTTAAATGCCCTTCAAAGACTATTTATGGGAGTGGGTTTAAGGCTTTGAAGATTGTTTGTTCTTTCAAGAGACAGACACATTTAAAACCCTTGTCATTGGACCTGACTGATGTGGTCACATGGCTCAGTCCAGGGAGGGTGGGATTTGTCCAGCTGAATGGGAAATATGACAGAGATTAAACTCACTGTAAACAAGAGGGATTAAGAGTCCAGCTCTGGGGTGGGATGGGATCAGATGGCTTTGGTCGTCAGAGAATAAAGGCTCCTTAGGAAGTTACAGAAATGGCTTTGCAGAGCCCAATGCTGTCATCTTAGGCTATGCCCATAAAATCAGCTATCATGTGCTTAATGGAACCATAAAACAGTGACAGAGGGCACAGGCAACAGTGTCTGCACTTCCAAAGCCAGAAAGAGCCAACATTTAGGGCCAGCTCAGCCAACAACATCTCTAGGTGCTTTAAGCTGGACACTCAATGAGCTGCCTGTCACTTTTTGGCAATAAAGGCCCACCAGGGAATATCTGAAGCATCGTGGTCACTGCTGGAACTGGCTCGCAAACACCTGAGGGTGTTTCTCTGGAAAGACAGCTTTAGGAAGAGGATCTTTCCCAGTTGGTTTTCTCAGCATGCATCTTCAATCACATGCCTGCAGGTACAGATGCACCCACAACCACAGGGTCTCCAGCACCAGGCTTTTTCACGGTGGGGTTAGGAGAGGCTGAACTTTTGGGTTGAGTAGGGCATGTGCCACCTGACTCTCTGACATCCAGGGGCACAGGATGGCACTGCAAAAGTCAGGTCCCTGTACCCCGTGCGCTCTAAGTCTGCTCCTTCAGATCAGAGAAGGCCAATGGAAGGCTTATGCAGTTACAGGGAAAACTCACCCAAAGCCTGTCAAAGTGTGGTCTGTTGCAGGTATAGAGAGAGGGTCCGCACACAGCCAGCTGGGGGGCCAGGTATCTAGATCCTACGGCTCTGTGCAGGGAGTTCAGCCCAGGCCTGAGATGTCTCCACCTAGCTGGCTGGGAAGTTCAGGTTCTTCTGTCTCCTTCTAAAAATAACAAAAAACAAAATAGACACAAACAAAAAACCCAGAGAACACCTCCAGTGACACCTGGGTGCATAAACATGCCAGTTTCAACATGAACAGGGAAAAGAAAACCAGCAAGTTTATGCACCGAGGCATCCCACGCCTTCACTCCGGCTTTGTGCCCGGGAGCCTCTGTGGCAGGGATGGCAAGAGAAAAGGTGCAGGAGTGAGCAACATGGTCCAAGCCCTGCGGAAGTGGCTTGGGTGACTTGGAGGGCAGAGGCAACATAACCCTGGAGGTGGGAACAGGCATTTTTTCTGGATTTCTGAGCCTCATCGCAGAGGGAACTGGAGAACCAGAGAAGGAAATCAGAGGCCAAAGGTATCTGAAAGGCACCTGCCAGGAACATCTGGAGATCTGGAGGCCCCTGAACAAGGTCTGGGATAATCTGGGAGATCGCATGGGAAAGGGGTGCTGATCTGACCAATAGCAACCATGCCCATCTTTCCAACATCACTGACGGATGCATGGGCACACTGCAGCATCAGTTGCTTGCTGCAGTTCACTGAGCTGTTGCATTGTAGCCACAGAGGCCAAGTTTTGGGTTGGGTAGGGCATGTGACACCTGACTCTCTGACATCCAGAGGCACAGGAATCGCACTGCAAAAGTCAGGTCCCTGTACCCCGTGCACTCTAAGTCTGCTACTTCAGATCAGAGAAGGCCAATGGAAGGCTCGTGCAGTTACAGGGAAAACTCACCCAAAGCCTGTCAAAGTGTGGTCTGTTGTCACCGTGCTTCTGAGAAGACAAATGCTGCACGTGGAAGCCATATGTGGTTTGCAAAGAGTCCACCCGTGTTATATACTGTACATGACAGGTAATAGGACACTGCGTCTGAACTTTAAGAAGAAACACCAACCATCACATTGCTAGAGGCACATTTTCTAAAGAAGGGTGCAGCGCACACACACATTTTCCGCTGCCATTAGGAGCTCTGGGGCTGCCGCCAGTTGGATGATTTGTGCAGCCTGCCTGGGCTGTCATCTCATGCAGTGAGTGATGAGATCTAATTTTTCCAACAGAAGGGATAGGCAGAGTAAGACAAAGAACACTCTGTAAAATCATTAAAAATCAGAAACTCTTAAAATTATACTGCTAAGCTTTACTGACGTGCATATGAAAATTTAGAAAAATTGATGGAGTTTTAGATGCTTTGATGCACAAAGATCAGGTGATCGTGTCAGGACACACTTAGCAAAGGGGATTCACATGTGGGCTTTCATTTCTTTTATTCTGTGAAAAATGCACACGATAATTTTATATCACCTGCTCCCTATGAAATTAAGGCTTTTTTCTTTAAAATGTAGCCAAGAACTTGGGAATCTTGTCCTTGTGGGAACAGAGCACGACCCCATTCAGAAGTCAGCAAACCACTCTGCTGAATTTTCTTTACGAATGTCCAGCGAGGTAAACGGTTTTCCATGTTTTTCTCAAAACTTTCAAGTACTATATTCTCTTTATTGCAGATATTTGAAACACATGCAGAACAAGAAGAAAGGTGTGTTAGGGGCAAAAGAATTAAATTTCCTGATGCAAAACAACCTTTATTCACTTATTCCCAAATTGAAACCACAGTTATGCTTAGAAGACGAAAAAGAAAAGCGTACCCTTTGTGATCTCCATGGTGCCTCCTGTTTGGAATTGCTGTGATACTGACAAGGGGCTCACCTTGCTGAGACATGTGAGAGTTCAAGGGTGTGAAATGTGAGGAGGAGCTCCCTTGTAGGCTGTGCACATTGGCACCTACCCACCAGAATGTCAGCATGAACCCAAAGAGCAGAGGGATGATGCCAGGTGTCCTGGGGACAGTCGGAAGCATCCTAGGGACTTATTTCCCTCTAACGCTCAGGGCCAGTAGGAAGGGACGACCTCAAGGGGACAAAAGGGGCCTGCCCTTCTAGTCCTACATCTGAGCCCTTACATGATTATGATTTAAAAAAAAATATGAAACTCATCCTCTCTCGTTTTTATCTCGGGCCTCCAAGGCTTTGGGGAACTACAGTGACAGGGGTTTTGTGGACTCATCATCCGATGATTCAGCATCTGAGGTCATTAGTTTGGGATCTGGTCATCCTGGAATCCAGGCTTCTGGTCAACGTTATTGCTACTGCCCAGGGCTGTCAACCCATTGCTCTCTGTCTCCATGAAAGCTGCTCCACTCCCCACAACCAGCCTCTTCTCCATAGATCACCAATCCACGGCCCCCTCCATGAATGAAAGGAATTGAGAGCACCCACCAGACATCAGTGCCTTCATCAACCCTCCACACATAGCCCCCTCACCCACCTCATCTTGCCACCCAGGAGAGACTTCCTCCCTGTCTAAAGCTGGCCTCTCTGTCTGGATCCTGGATTCCATCTCTTCCCAACACTCCAGGTTGGAATTCATTCCTACAAATGTTTCACCAACCATGACCACTGCCAATATGCCATCAAACACACACTTCACACCAGCAGTTTATCTTTTACTCAAACTCATATGTCAAAATATTATAAAAGTAATACATAGACATGATAGAAATATTTCACTCAGTACAGAAAGATGGTAAATGAAGAGAAAAAGCTCTCCCTCCATTCCCCCTGATTCCCATCTCACAGTGCATGGGAAACCTGGATAAGCATTTCCCTGTGGGTTCTTCCTGGGGCTGTGGTGACAATATTTAGCAATGTACTTAGGCGTCTGTTTCCAAGCTCATCACCCATGCCTAGCAGGTCTTGGCACTTCCTTCTCTTCTGAGAGGTGAAAGGCACAATGCACATGTGCTTCATCCCTCCACCTGCCCCAGATTTTGTTTTGTTTAGCATCTTTAGTGTTTCTGTTATTCATCCTAAATTATATGCAACTCTAAATTATATGCTTCAGATAGGAGTTCGCAGCCTTGTTTGATAACCTGAATGACACATGAAGAATTTTAAAAATACATAGAAAAAGTCCTTCCCTCCTCAGACCAGCTAAACATCCCTGGCACCTGTAGTGAAGTGTTTACATTGTAGCTATGATTCCGATGAGTGGCCAAGAGTGAAAACTACGAAAGGAATTTTTTAAAATTGAAAGATCAGTGTGAAGGGATAACAGGGACAGGTAAAATCAAGGTGAGAAAAATAGGACAGAGCCCAAATCGAGAAAACCAAACGCAGTTTTTAGCAAAGTTACAAGCAGTCCCACTCCTCAATATTCACCCACAAGAAATGAAAACATATGTCCTTGCAAAAACCTGCACACAAATGCTGATAACAACTTTATTCGTAATTGTCAAAAATTCAGAACAGCCCTAGTGTCCTCAAACTGGTGAATAGATAAGCAAACTGTGGTATAACCACACAATGCCACACTGTTCACCAGTAGAAAGGAATTTATTGATGATACATGCAAAATCATGAATGAATCTCAAAAGCATTTTGCAGAGTGAAAGAAGCCAGACCCAACAGATCACAGACTGCATGATTCCATTTCTATGACACCCTGGAAAAGGCAAGCGTATAGGAAAAGAAAGCACATCCATGATTGTCAGGGGCTGGGAATATGGAGAGGAGTTGACTATGAAGGAACGTGGTCGAGTAGATGCCTGCCTTCTGCATATTGGCTGTGCTGTGCTGTGCTTTTCACTGAGGTTTCAAAAATATTCAGAACAAGGTAGGTTGTCCTCTATACAGTGGACATGTAGGTGTGTGCCTGATTTTGTAGACAAAATACTGTAAGCATCCTCACAAATGCTGAGTATGGCTTTTAAGCAAATATTAATTATCATACAAGGGAAGTATTTTTCTATTCAGTTTACCATAAACTTTGGAAATAATTACATCTCCAGCTTTACCAAAAGCTTTCTTGCCATTACTTGGGATAATCATATGGCTTTTCTCCTTAGCCTCTAAACTAGGTAAGTTATATGAATAGATCACTTGATGTGGAATTAATTGTACCCTCCCAGAATAAAACCACAATTGTAATATATTATAAATAAAATATGTTAATTATATTTTGTTCTTTTGTCATATGGCATCTTCTGTAGTTGTGGCCTATGAATCTTATTCAGTGTTTTAAAATCATTTAATAAGTGAGATGTCAAAATTTTTTTCTAGGCTTTCTTTTCTCAGGTGTGGATATCAGAATTGAACTTGTAATATCGCTTTTCTTATGCCTTAACAACATACTTTTTCTTTTAAGTTGCATCTTACTCATATTTCAAAATTAAGTGCTTTTTCTACTTCATAATTAATGTATATTTATTCAAGAAAAAATTTTAAAGGGCCAATGAGCAAAAAATACAATAAAAATTATTGTCCCCTTTTCCCAGGTGACAGGATGACCCTTGTTTGGAATAATCCCAGGCCATTCTTCTTCCCTCTCTCTCTCTCTCTTTCTCTTCTTTCCTTCCAGTCTTCCTTCCTTCCTTTGTCCCTCCCTTCCCTCCTTCCTTCCTTTCCTTCCTTTTTTCAATTTCCCTCCTTCATTCCTTCTTTCCTTCCTTCCTTCTTCCCTCCTTCCCTTTCTTCCTTCCTCCTTCCTGAAACTTTCATGGGAACAACCACCAGGTAGGGTCAAGAGAGGCGGAACCCCAAGAGAGGTGGGATCCCAGGTGGTGTGTGGGAAAGAGAAGCTATGGTGGCACTGCCACTCATCCTGGGGCTACAGCTGGAGTTGGGTGAGGAGTCAAACCAGGAGGGGAATGGGGCAGCCAGGCATGTAATCAAGGGATTGATTACATACGTGGAATAAAATAAGCAAACTTATTGATGAGTATAGGATAATGGAGTTATAAATATGGGAAAGCCTGTGGTGTTGGGTTCGAATTGAAGTATCCTCGTGAACTCACATACATGTTGGATCTAGCACTGCCCACTGACAGGACATAAAAGCAGCTACACCATGGTGGCCATGAACACTCTTAGCACCCAGATGGTGGTGTCTAATTACCATTCTCTACTGAAAGGAACAGCAGCCACTTACTTGGAGAAATGACTGATTTCAGGGCTGGGAACCTGAGACATCTCGTCAAGAAGCCAGGTAGAAAGGGCTTTTGCAAGCCAAATATGGAACAAGTTGAGCATTAAAATAAGTGATGATACAATAAATTATGACCCACTGACAAAATAGAAATTGATGAATAAATAAACAGGGAAAATAAAACATTTTTTCTTAGACTCTAAAGACAACTAATAAGTGTGGGAGGTAAGATAGAAGAAGAAATCACCATTCCTGTCAAATGCCATAGTAATAATTAATTCATCCCTTGAAATCAGTGGGTGCTAAAACTAGTGGGTAATACGTTCAGGCTGGGCACAATGGCTCACACTTGTAATCACAGCATATTGAGAGGCCGAGGTGGGCAGATGGCTTGAGCCCAGGAGTTCAAGACCAGCCAAGGCAACATCGTGACACCCCCATCTCTACATAAAAAAGGCAAAAATTTAGCCAGATATGGTGATGCATGTCTGTAATCCCAGCTACCTGAGGCAGGAAGATCACCTGAACCAGGGAGATCAAGGCTACAATGAGCTGAGATCACACCACTGCGCTGTAGGCTGGGAAACAGAGTGAGACTGTCTCAAAAAAAAATTTGAAGAGGGAGAGTATATTTACATATATCCTCACAAAATACTTATCAGTTATAAAGGGAAATAAGTTAGAGAAGGTTGGAACACACCAACTTAACCAAGGGATCAATGTCAACACCACCAATAATGGGAGGAATTGAAATCACTGGGCACCTGGTGGGATGCACTGAGGAGAGCCCAGCATTGCAGCTATGACCTTCTGCCAGATATGGATGATGTAATCTAATCATGAAGGAGCATCAAACAAACCAAACCCAAGGGCCACATCACATCATAGCTATCCTGCAACCGTCACAAGCGTCAAGTTCATGAAAATCAAGGAAAGGTTAGGAAGTTGTTCCAGAATTGAACTGAAAGAGAGGACAAATGCCACCCATAATCCATAATCCTAGGTGGAATCATTTTGATCTAAAGGACATTATTGTGACAACTGGTAAAACTTTAAAGAAATATAGAAATCAAAGAAAAGTAACCTATCAACTTTAATTTCCTGACCTCAGTGGCTGCGCTATGGTTGTACAGGAGAATGGTCTTGTTTTCAGAAAAAACATCGTAAAATACTCATGGCTGGTGGGGCACATGTTGTAACGTCCTCTCAAATGGTTCAAGGAAAAATTTCCGAGAGCTGTTCTTGTAACTTTTCTGTCTGGTTAAAATCATTTCAAAATAAAAAGTAAAAGAATAAGCTCTAATTATTGTAAACATTCAACAATATGTGTCCAAACTTCAAAATCCATATATCTTTTGACCCAGAAATGCCACTATGAAAGATATATACTGAGTATATAATCACAAATGTCTTCACAGATTTAGCTTTAAACTGTTTGTCCAGAGTTATTTATAGGTTAAAAAAATGAGAAACAACCTACATATACTGTAGTAGGATATGGGGACATAAATTGTGGTGTAACAACGAAATGGAATACTAATATAGCTATTAAGGAAGATATTTGAGAAAAATATTTAATAGCTTGAAAAAATGTTCATGTTATATATTGAGTGGAGAAAGCAGATTTGAAAACGGTATATCCAGTGTGTCCCACTATTGAAACAGCAGAAAAATAAGCATCGTCTGTGTGAGAGTGTGTGTGTGTGTGTGTGACAGAGAGAGAGAGAGAGGTGGAAAGCAAGTTAAGCATATTCTTTACTACAAAGAAGCCCAGAGCCCCTGGCATGCCAGTGTACATTGTAAATCTCCAAAGCCAGGAAAGGCAAGCAGTCTTTCCCAAATGTATTTGACCTTAGAGCATTTTCAGCTTCAGAACCTCTGGCCCAGTCTGGGCTTGTCTCTAGAAATTCCCAGGACTTTGAGTGCTCACTTTTCTTCCTCTTAATGCTCTTTCATTTGCTCTCACTTCAATTTCCTTATTTATCCTACATTTTCCTATTATGGTATTCGGCTAAATGTATGTATCTTTGTAAGTTAACGAATATTACTTTTCAAACACAATGTGTAGGATTATAAATAATAATCAGCAATAAGAATTAGATTGTCCTGGGGAAGGTCCAGGAAGCCTTGGGAAAGCTTTGAGGAGGGAGGTGACCTGGGGGCATCTTTTTATTCCATTTGGGCACCATCTTTCAGACCAAGAATTCCCTCCACATTCCTGAGGGAGGTGAGAGTCAGCTGGAGATCCACTCCTCCCTAATGCACCCTCTCCACTACCAACCAACACTTCTGTGTCTTGGTTTGGAAGGCTTCTAACCCCATTCTAACTTGGAAAGACTTGAAAGCCACAGACAAGAGGGTGTGAGCTTGACCCTACGTTATCTGGGCCCTGTGTCCTGCATGGCTGATAGAAGGGGCTGCTGAGTCGCCGTCAGTTCTGAGACGGGCTAAAGAATGGATCAACAAATTGCAGGATATCCATAAAATGGAATCCTATTCAGTAATAAGAAGAAAAGACCAATATATGCAACAACATGAATTAATTTAAAAAAATTATACTGAACCAATAAAAAAAAAAAAAGCCAAACACAAAGTAGTCTATATTGTATAATTTCATTCCTAAGAAGTTCTAGAAAAGCAAACAATATTCTATGGCAAAAGAAATCAGAACTGTGGTTGTCACTGGGTG
>NW_016107421.1:3786106-3811021 GCF_001604975.1 Cebus imitator | reverse complement strand
TCAGCTGAGGAGCTGATTAGTTAAACTCCTTTTGTTTAAACATTAAGGCCCTACCAAAGGCATAAAAGCGTATTAAGGCTTCCTGAAGGGAGGCTCAACTCAACTCCCGAATGGATCAAGGAGATCTCTCTTTGTTTTTCAGCTTACCTTCCAACTTCCTCAACTCCCACTAGACTGGTATCTCTCATTTTATCTGAAGTTGAATTAGGTGGAAAAGTTGGTTGCAGCTTTGCTTAGTTGCAGCCTCTCTCTCAAGAAAGGCTCTGGGCTTGAACTCAATATTGCAAGACCTCAAAATGATAAAATCTTGAGGCTGTGAAATCTCAAAACTGTAAGCCTGGAAGAATGACTAATCACGTGATATCAGGGATATCCCAATCCCTGATAACTCAGCAGAATTCCCATGGGAGAGAGGTAGACAGGATTCTTAGCACACTGGAGTTCCTCTGGAATCAAAGTCACATACAAGCCCACTGGATTGGCAACATTTGCCTATTTTCTCCTCAATTTGATGAAGACCAGCTTCTCCGGGGGGCTCACTCTTTTCCTTGCTGGGTCTCAACCTCAACAACTGTCCCTTGATCACGCAGGAAGTGCTGGTTCTTCTGGAATTTAGCTCTATACGCATTATTAGTGTCAACAACTTCACAAGAGTGTTTGGACTTGATTTATCTAATGGTTTCTTGTTATTGGAAAAGGAGAGGCCTTAGACTTCCTTCTATATCTTAGTTGGAGGCCCAGCTCCAAGGACAGTACTGCCCTGTGCCACTTATTGATCCAAACATATTTTTCTATATTAACTTAATCCCTATAGCAACTCTCTAAGAACGATAACACACTTGACCCTTGAGTAATGTGGTGGTTAGGAATACCAACCCCTTCACAGATTAAAATTCACACGTAACTTCTGTCTCGCCCAAAATTTAACTACTAAGAGCCTACTATGGACTGGAAACCTTACCAACAACTTAAACTGTGAGTTAACACGTGGTTTGTATGTTACATGTATTGTATACTGTATTCTTATGATAAAGTAAGCTAGAGACAAGAAAATGTTAAGAAAATCATAAAGAAGAGAAAATATATTTGCTCTCCATTAAATGGAAGTGGATCATCGTAAAGGTCATCTTCCTCATCTTCATGATGACGAGGCTGAGGAGGAGGAGAAGGGTTGGTCTTACAGTCTCCGCAATGGCAAAGGAAGAAGGGAGTCAGGAGAGAAAGGCACACTTGTTGTAAATGTTACTTAAAAATATCCGTGTGTAACTGGATATTCAAACCTCTGTTGTTTAAGTGCCAACTGTGTTATGCTCACTTTAAATACGAACAAACAGAAGCTCAGAGAGCCCAGTGGCCCTGGCAGGGTCCAGGTGGTAAGTGGAGGAGCCGGCACTCATGCCGAAGGCCCCTCCTCTCCTGCCTCCACTTCTTCCCCCTAGTGAGGGATCCAGACAGTTCTCACATAGCTCCAGAAGGCTGGATGAGGACAAGGCTGGCTGCAGAACTGAATAAACAAAAGACCCAGGGGACTCCAGGGAGGTGAAGAAATGACACATTTCTATAGTGAACAGCAAATCAGCGACCCAGCCAATGAGGAAGAAGTGCCAGGACAGGGCCAGGACGAGATCAGGCAGGAGAGGAGTCTAGGCGCACGCACTCTCAGGGAACTGGGGAAGTTCAGGATCTGCTCTGTGCCTGGGAAATAGGCCACCCTTTCGCTGAGGTCAGGAGTCATGCTCAGTGAACCGAGTGAGAAACTCGCACAGGTGCAGCCTAGAGGCAAGTGGCCACAACTGGCAGAGGCCCTAACCGACCGTGCAGCGTTTCCTCCCAAGGCATACGCCATGTTTCAGCAAATAAACAGAGACCAGTGTTCCATGTAATCAAACTGGATAAATCACAGCCCCCTAGAGTCTCTCTCCTCAGACAGATGCCTCCCTTTTCAATGATAGAAAGCCTGCCCTAGGCAATGCCATTGACTTCATGTCTGCCAGTGCTTTGATATCCATGCAGTGGGTACTTTTGTAAAGAAACGAGAACTTTTGACTTAAATGATCAGTATGCCAGCTATTAGCAGGTACAATCATGAGCATTTTTAAAGAGAAAATATTACACTGATGTTTGACCTCAAAACCTGACTCGTCTAAGATAACAATAGGGTGAAAATTCATTGTTTTCCTTCACCAATGCATGAGAGAAAGAGGGCGTGGAGTCATTGCTGGCAAACGTTTGAAAGAGCCTGTCTAATTAATCCAATGCCCTCTCCTCCTGACTGATGGATTAAGAGGAAGCGACAGATGTCATCTGTGTTGACTTCAGCAGAGCTTTTGATTCCGTTCCACATGATTTGCTCATCAACCCAAAATAAACAGGCCTCTGTATCACAGCTCAGAGGTGGGCATGAGAAGCTGGGTGCCTTGGCTTTTTGGACTCTTATCAGTGGGTTCTCTCTCCGTGGGGGGTCCCAGGAAAGGCTGTCTCACAGACCAGGTGACATCAAAGGAAAGTCTTGAGTAAGCCGAAGAGAGGAAACAGGGGTCTCTGCAGAAGAGCTGGCTGGGGATGTCATTCTCTGGGGACTGAGAAGGCACAGACCCTGCTTCAGTCTGAGTGTGGAAACCACTTTGGGATAGGGCCCAGCCCAAACCCCAACCAAGCCTGGGTTGACAGTGAGGCCAATTGGGGATCAAATACTGCAGGGAGCCAAGGACTCTGGAGGAGAGAGAGACAGAGCCTCCAGGTGACTTTGTTACTCCTGTTTTAATAGGTGCAAAAATAAGGGATGTGGAGTAGGGGTGGGAGGGAGAGGGAGGCACACTCACTGCTTTTTGGATGGTTCATTTTTGCCCAGATCTTTTTATTCCAAATGAGAGTAGGTACCAGACAGCGGCCATCCAAGCCCAAGAGCCCGAAAGCCAATGTGGGGACCAGGAATAGGGTAAGGAGTCCCAAAATCACACTCTGCCACTGATGCAAGGGCTGTGATTCCAGGGACCCGGGTCCCAGCCCCCAGAGCCCAGGGACGGTGATTCCAGGGCCAGTGCGAGCTGCCACGGGGTATGTTTCATTAGTCATCCCTTCATTCCGCCTGTGTCTTCTGCAGCGAGGAGGGCTTTGGGGCACTGTTCAGTTGGCTAAGCTTTCCTGAAGGGTCTCAAACGCACCTGTGCAGAAAGTCCAGGCAGGAAAGAAAGCAAGCCAAGGAGAAGACAGCAGGGGAGGGGAGGCTGCCATAGGGGGTCCCCCACTAACGTGGTCAGCACTACTTACCTCCAGCAGATTGTAGCCTTGTGGGGGGATAACTTGGTTCAGATCATCCACGTTTTCTGAAAAAAAATTGCAAGTCTAAATTTTATGTGAAGCCTAGCAAATATTAAACACTGACAACTCCTTTCAACTGGATTACCCAAACCAAGCCTGTCTGTGAGTCAAGTTTGGCCTACAGAAGGCCAGCTTATCTCTCCTGCCCCAGGTTTGAGGCCCACGGGTCCTGGAGTTCCCCGGCTCCACCAGCAGGACAAGCTCCCAGTGCCCTCTGCCACACTCAGTCTTAGAAACAGCCAACCCAGCCAGGCGTGGTGGCTCACGCCTGTATTCCCAGCACTTTGGGAGGCCGAGGTGGGTGGAACATCTGAGGTCAGGAGTTCGAGACCAGCCTCATCAACATGGGGAAACCCTGTGTCTACTAAAAATACAAAATTAGCCAGGCGTGGTGGCTCATGCCTGTAATCCCAGTTACTCTGGAGGCTGAGGAAGGAGAATCGCTTGAACCCAGGAGGCAAAAGTTGTGGTGAGCTGAGATTGCACCACTGCACTCCAGCCTGGGCAACATGAGTGAAGCTATGTGAAAGAAAGGAAGGAAGGAAGGAAGGAAGGAAGGAAGGAAGGAAGGAAGGAAGGAAGGAAGGAAGGAAGGAAGGGGAAGGGAAGGAAAGGGAGGGGAAGGAGAAGGGGAGGGAAGGAAGGGAAGGAAGGAAGGAAGGAAGGAAGGAAGGAAGGAAGGAAGGAAGGAAGGAAGGAGGGAAGAAGAAAGGAAGGAAAGAAGGGAAGGAAGGAAAGAAGGAAGGGAGGAAGGGAGGAAGGGAGGGAGGGAGGGAGGAAGGGAGGGAGGAAGAAAGAAAAGAAAGGGCCACCCTAGACCCTGGTCACTAAACAACTTCTCATTGACTTCTGCCTTGGAATATAAAATAAATGGAGGATTACACAAATAAAACAGGAAGAAAATTCAGAGGATTAACCACAGGAAGGGAAAAGTTCTAGTTTTTCAATGAGTCCCTGTGTTGACTAGCATCATATGCACAGAGGAAACCAACCAGAAACTGAAGTTCAGTTGGGCAGGCACATCCCTGGCTGGAGCCCACGGCAGGGCCCACAACCTCTGTCCCTCTGGGCACCCCTATTCCTCCAAATCCTGGGACAGCCTCTTCTCTTCAACCTTTTTTTTGTTGTGTATTTTTAAGGCGGGCGTATAGGGTTGCTTTGATATACACGATGCAATGGCTACTATAGCTAAGCAAATTAGCATGTTCATCACCTAGTGTAATTACGGCTTTTTCATGGTAACAGCACCTAAGATCTCTTCTCTTAGCAACTTAGATGGAGATTTAAAATCTGAAGTCAGCTCCCCCCAATTTTTTTGCCCCAACAGTGCTTTTAAAAAATCTGAACAAATTTAAAAACTGGGAAACTACACATAGAAATCCAGATTCTCTTGAAAACTCCAAAGACCTCTGTCCCTCCCCTGGGCAAAGACACCAGAGCTGAATGGTCACCTCTTTCCTCCACAGAGGTCTCGGCTTTTCCCATTTCCCCAGCCCCTACCTGGGCTGCTTTGCTGCACGCAGTGAGGCCAGGGTGAAGAGATCAGACTGCCTGAGCTGGGTTGCAGAATCGCTTTGTGCCTCAGTTTACCTCTCTGTAAACTGTATCACCTCATATGACAGCAGGGTGAGTTGATGAGATAACATGGGTAAAGTGATTAGAGCAGGGCCCAGAACACAGGAACAGGGCGGGGGAGGGGCGGAGCACAATCGGTGTATTCCAAGTGTGGACTCCATTGGCACCAGGCAAACCCCTCTTTAAGAGCTGAAAGGCTTGAGGCTTTGTGCCGGCTTTCTCCCCCACCTTTGAAAGCTCTCCTCCAGACATTGCCCAAAGCTCGACTGTTGGAGGTTGATATGACACCCTCCTGCTAAACAAGTTTCCCATTTGTGTCTCTGGCCAGGCATCCCCCCTGAGCACCAGGGATTCTCAATTGTTGGAGAATGTCTCTGACTTCTCTGATCCTCTTCACTGTGAGAACTCAGGGCTTCTCTTCACCCAGTGTGGGGACTCAGGGCCTCTCTCTGACCAGTGTGGGGACTCAGGGCCTCTCTCTGCTCAGCGTGGGGACTCAGGGTCTCTCTCTCTGCCCAGCATGGGGACTCAGAGTCTCTGCTCAGCGTGGGGACTCAGAATCTCTCTCTCTGCCCAGCATGGGGACTTGGGGTATCTCTCTCTCTGCCCAGGGTGGGGACTCAGGGTCTCTCTCTGCTCAACCTGGGGACTCAGGATCTTTCTCTGCCCAGTGAGAGGACTCAGGGTTTCTCTCTGCCGAGTGTCGGGATTCAAGGCCTCTCTCTGCCCAGTGTCAGGGCTCAGGGCACCTGCCTGAGCTCTTCCCTCTCCTGGGAATTTGTTTTGCTTCCTGGCTGACACCAGTGATCCTTGAGGTCTCCATGTGAGTATTCCTTCCTCAGGAAGCCTTTCCTGCCCCATGATTCCTTGGCAAGTGCGCTTTCCTCACCTCAAAACCCTTCCCACAATTGTAACCAAACACTGACTTGTGTGAAGAGGGTGATTTGTCTTCCTGCCTCACTGTGAGTGCCGTGGGGGCCTGGAGCACGTCTCCCCGTGTGTCACCAAACCGCCAGTGCCTGACTTAGAAAAGGCAGCTCAGAAATAGCAAAGGAATTGAATAATTCATCCAAATATTAAATTTCAAAAGCATGGTTCGGAAAAATATCAGCGGCTTTCATCAACCACACACTAAAACATCAGCTGGGTCTAGATGCAGGCACAAGTGTGGCATCCCACGGAGGCATGGTCCTGGCACCCTGAGCACCAGCCAGGCCACACCTCGAATACTCCTGTTGTCCCATTTTTCTTTAAAAAGATGCTCCTTGAAATATGTGTGGACTGGGACAGGCTCTCCCTTCTGGAGGGTAGAGTAACCCCCACGGAGCTTAATGCAAAGTGTGGCTGCTATTTCCACTGAAGTTTTCAGGAGCCTTGTTCTAGTTACCTTCATGTGATGCCTGGCCCACCGCAGGTGTCCCCTGAGTCCAGGCAGACGGCCAGCTGCAGGGTGAGGTGCTGCAGGAAGGGAGCCTTGGGGCTGTCCCTGAAGGAGCCAGCCCAGCCTGGCTGCATCTGGAGCCCGCATCCTGCAGGGGAATGCGAGGTGCTCAGCTATCCTCTGGCTCCACTCGGGCCAAACTGGAGAAGAGGCGCTTAACCTTAGCCTGGGGAACCTGTCAAAATGCTTTCCTGCCTTAAGCTTCTGTGATTGTAAAATATCTCAGACTAAATGGCCAGGACTCAAAAGAGGGACTGGGAGGGCTAGAGGATGCTTACAGCTGGGACCCAGCCAGTCCCCAAATTGGACATAAAATAGCCAGTTGAAGGAAAAGGTTTGGGAGATTGGGAAGCCCTGCTGGGATTTGGTCATAAGAGGAAATGAAACCAAGGGAAATTATTTAATACCAGTATTTGCTAATCATAACTTTTTGCTTCTTTGAACCACCCCATGGGCCAGTCTCACTGCAATCTTGCACTGAAGGAGGAAGTGGGTGGAGGGGAGGTGGTTGCCGAGGCATTTGGCTCTGCCTCAGGGTGACGCTTCCAAAGCGGGACCGCACCAAGCCCTGTCTCCAGGGCCGGGAGCATTCTGAAAGGGGAACCCAAGGTCAGAGACTGACTCCCCAGTGCAGGAGAGAAGACTGGGACACCACCTCCTGGGCCAGCCACCTCCTGCTGGTGGCCTGAAAAAGACAGAACCAAGACATCAGGGATCTCGAGCTGTTTCCTGGACGCCTGAAGCTTGGGGGTTCTGTGTGCATGGTGGAGAGGGGGTCCCAGCTCCCAAACTCCAGCAGCAGGGAGCAGAGCAGCACAGGAGGAAGGAAGAAGGTCTGCCTCCATGCAGGGCCTGCACGTCCTACACACCTTCAGGGCATGGGCTGAGGACGAGCCCCAGTGGCAGCGAGCACGCTGTGCCCAGATGCTAATGCTGGCTTTCCCTTCGCCCAGACCTGGACAGTCACTCAGGTGTGGGGTCAGCGCAGAGGTACTGGCTGTTTCCCGGAAGCACAGGCACTCTCAGGCCTCCTTCCCTCCACAGGAGGATGTGACCAAATATTCCATTTACCTAGTGTGCCAAGGGAAACTTAACTGTCTCTTGGAGCAGAACTGAAGAAGTGACAAGTTATTTAGGGGATGTTTGGTTTGCAAGGAATATCCTTTTATTTTTATTTATTTATTTGAGACAGAGTCTTGCTCTGTCTCCCAGACTGGAGTGCAGTGGCCTGATCTCAGCTCACTGCAACCTCTGCCTCCTGGGTTCAAGTGATTCTCCTGCCTCAGCCTCCCAAGTAGCTGGGATTACAGGAATGCGAGGTGCTCAGCTATCCTCTGGCTCCACTCGGGCCAAACTGGAGAAGAGGCGCTTAACCTTAGCCTGGGGAACCTGTCAAAATGCTTTCCTGCCTTAAGCTTCTGTGATTGTAAAATATCTCAGACTAAATGGCCAGGACTCAAAAGAGGGACTGGGAGGGCTGGGGGATGCTTACAGCTGGGACCCAGCCAGTCCCCAAATTGGACATAAAATAGCCAGTTGAAGGAGCTGGAGCACCACTTCCAGCTAATTTTTTATTTATTTATTTATTTATTTTTTGTAGTGACGGGGTTTCACCATGATGGTCAGGCTGGTCTCGAACTCCTGATCTCATGATCCACCCACCTTGGCTTCCCAAAGTGCTGGGATTCCAGGTGTGAGCCACAGCACCCAGTCCCAGGAATATCATTTTAAAAAGAACGAAGTGCCATCTTTTGTTTTTATCATGATGGCACATGGTGGGGGGAAACCATAGTTTTATTTACTTCTTGTTAGGTACAAAGTTGCTTTCACATTTCTCCTTCTCACACAGGTCCAAGTGCCAAGCCTCCCTCTGTCACTTCCCCATGCCCCTGTCAGAGCACTCAGGCCTGTCCCCACGGGACCCCGTAGGCTCCCCCCAGGCCCTCTGAGGTACCTCCCGTCCCACAGGACCTGCTCCCATCAGCCTCACCCAACTTTCTGTGAGGCTGGCCACTCTGATTTGTGCCCCAATGCTTGAGTCCTTCATTGTGTGTGGACCCCTGTGCTTGCCAATTCAAAAGAGACCCTGAAAATAATCCAATTTAACCTCTTTATTTTAGAGATAAAGACAGGAAATTAAGTAGATTTTAAAAAGTAATTTCCACTCCAGGTCAACCCAGACATTTAAAGGAAGAACAAAAAGTGACCCCCCTCATCTTCCCATCACTTTCTGCCACACCACGATGGCATCTGACTGTTTCACATTTGTCAGATGCACCATTGATTAGATAAGGGCTTTGGCAACACTTTTAAAAATAGAAACGATAAGGAAACACTTCTGCGTAAATGGAGTTGCATCCTGGATCTCAGAGAAATGCTTAAGTGAGGGGAAGAGGGATCTCGGGACCCAGGAAATGTCATTCTGCAGCCCTGCCCACCTCCCAATGCCTCACCTGCCCCACAGCCCCCTTGCTGGGCTCTCAGATGGAGGGACAATGCATGGTCCTGCCAGGCAGACATTGTGACCCCTGTGTGGCTCCTGGGTCATGACCCTCCTGTTGTGGGTCCCAGGGGGCGGGTTATTGGAATTGCAAGGCCCCAGATGTCTAGCTCTGCCAGCACCCACCTGCAACCTTGCCATGGCACGTCCCCTCCAAGCTTCTGCTTAGAGGAAGTCACCTGAAAGAAGAGCTGAGGCCAGCCCTGCCTCTCACCCAGGATATTGATGGTCACTGTGAAGACCATAATGCTTTCCACTAATCCCTCGAGATGAGGCAGATAACAGCACTATTCCTGTCCATGGAAATATATGGAAAGGAGCTGATATCCTTGTCTCTCCATGTGATGGTGCTTCACGCGTTCATCATTGAACGCATGCGTACACTTGATCTCAAGAGGGAGAGCAGTGAAGAGGGAAACAGTCAACTTTTTGTTTTCATAAGTAGCACAATAGATTTTTTAATGAATTAAGTGTTTTTTTCCAGATTTGAAAGAGATTTTTGTTTTTTCTTTCTGTTGGGCTGATTTAAAGAAGAGATGATAGCTGGGCACGATGGCTCGTGCCTGTAATCCCAGCACTTTGGGAGGCTCAGGCGGGCAGATCACCTGAGGTTGGGGGTTCGAGACCAGCCTGACCATCATGGAGAAACCCCATCTCTACTGAAAATGCAAAATTAGCTGGGCGTATTGGCACATCCCTGTAATCCCAGCTACTCAGGGGGCTGAGGCAGGAAAATCGCTTAGGTGGAGGTTGCAGTGAGCCGAGATCATGCTATTGCACTCCAGACTGGGCAACAAAAGCAAGACTCTGACTCAAAAAAAGAAAGAAGAAGAGATGATATTAAAAAGATAAACAAACAAACAAAACAGCAACGAGGAAAGCAACAACCCACGACAGACCACTAAACACAGTCCCACCCAAACTGCAGTGGCAATGGTGAGTTCCCAGGACGGCCTGGCAGGACCATGCATTATCCCAGGAGGCGGGTTATTGGAATTGCAAGGCCCCAGATGTCCAGCCCAACACAGCTGATCTAATAAAAGAACCAATGGACATAATATTCCAAACAAACACAAAGCATCGGCCATCTTCACCAAGGAGCTGGCATGCAAGTCCAGTTAGCTTCCCCACCTGGCCACTCTCTCGCTGGCCTGGGAGCCTGCAGCATTCAGCACGCAGGGTTCAATCTTCACCGTCCGAGCCTGCCTGCATTTCAGAGCAGTGTGGCAGTTAGGCCAAGGGTGCAATTCTGTGTCACACCCTGGGGGACTGTTCACTGTGCCTCAGCCTTCCTACCTGAGAGCTTATTCATGAGACAGGTATGTACTTGGGCAAACACAGAAAGCAATGCAGAACACAATTAGAAAAACAAATCTTTCACCCTTTTTATTTAGAGCTGGGGGTGGAGAGAAACGTGTGTTTCTTTGTCTTGAGATACACAGAGATACCACCAGTCTGGAGAAGTTACTAAAATGAATTTAGTTAGAAGACATAAACTCCTGGTATGAATTTTGTGAATTTTGAACTTTATTTTTAAATCCAAAGTAAAGTAACCTTAGGTTCTAGCCTCAGGGGCTTCCCAACAGTTCTGTATTCTTATACCATTCCATCCAGAGCAGGAATGGCAGCCCAGTGACCCGTGGAGCCTGGCCCTTCTTTTTCAGATCTCTCAAACATCACTTTCTCTGAAAATACCCTTCCTTGTTAGTTAAACCCCCAAAAAGGCATCTTAGTTGTTCAACCAAACATAAAGAAATTCTAATCTAAATTAGAATTTTTATTAATTATTTAAGTTTCATTGCTATTCTATAAATAGGAAAAGAGAGATACACCCCGCCCAATCTACCACCACTAATCTAAGAAATCCTCAATGATTTTTCCAAGAAATTACTGCACTAGCCCCTCAAATCTACGGTTGTGAAATTTCACATTGGTATAGTCGTGCAGATCATTTTTCCAAGAGTAATTCTTTAGGAGGGCCATTCAGAAAGTTTTATAAAGTCCTCCTAGAGACAGGAAGAGGGAAAATCGTCAAGAACTAATAGAAATAAATTCCTACTAATGTGTTTCCTGAAATTATCTACCTTTGAAGATGCTTTCCAGCAACCTAAGAATGGTACTTTAAGAATGTCTCTTAACAACAAATATCTAGGTCCTAAATTGAAGCAAATGTTGGTTTACTCCTTTGGTGATAATGTCTACAAATTCTGTAAATAATTCACATTCTTATGGTTAGTATGTTGTAAAGACCACCCATGTTGACAAATAGAAGTTTTTAGCTAGAGGAGAAATAGCAACTGTGGCTTGGAGCTAAATTCCATTGCAGAAGCGCAGCACTAAGGACCATCCTCCAGGAGACAGGGGCTACCTGAGTGTGGGGACGGGGGAGGTGACGAACGTGTGTTCAGAAACCCATGGCAGTGACACTAAGTGGCTGTCCGCCCCACTCCAGGCTTGTGTGAATGTTCTGCTTATTCTTAGCCTTCAGGGCAATTAGCCAAAGCTCAGGGTTGAGTGGAAATCTGGGGAAAACACCAAAATAATATATTCAAAGGGAATGACCTAAAAAATGCAGTACGTTGCATCTCTCTGTATCTCCGTACAAACGATTGTACTTGGCTTTTTCTGAATGAAGGGAGTTTCCTGCCTTTGCATCTCTAACCGTGTTTTGTTTTGTTTTCCTCTTTTTGGCAAAGAAAGAAGAATCTGCAGGCTGTATGAAAGGCACTGATAAATGCACGCAGCCCCTCTCTTTTGTCTCTCGGCCAAGGGGTCTGTTCTGGGGGTCTAGGCGCTGACTCAGCAACCGCGCACAGTAATTCTCTCCAAGAGAACAGTCGATGGTCAGCAACTTCATATTTGTGGTCAAAATGAAGCGCTTAAGAAATGTCTACAGCTAATGAAGCGCAGCTGACATGCAGAAGCATTCGTGAAGGGGATGCGTTGGTGATTTTCGGGAAGCATTTTTGTATTTGCGAGATGAATTTCAATTATTTTCATTCAGTGCTCTTTTTGACAGCCCTGAGAGTGAATTCAGTAGGCTGGTATTCTTTCAGTATCAATAGCTAAGAAAGTCAAAGGGTTGTAACTTAGGAATCTGAGGCATATTAAAAGCCAAAGGTGTACAGCCCAACAACGCAATTATAAAATTCCTCAGCTCTGCGGGCTTTGGCAAGATCTCCATTTTAAAACCATGACATAAATGAGAAGAGACAGAAATGGTGCCCAACAGACAGCGACACCAGGTTGCAGTTGGGGTTTCTCCTGTCCTTACCCATGAACTTGTATCTTAATCGCCTGACAGAGATTTTAAAGAACTGCATGTGTGTCCCCTGACATAATAAGAATGACGATAAATCTCTTCTTTTCTGCTAATGACACAGTTTTATTATCATGAACTAGGAGTGATCTCAAAAAAAATCCAACCACAGCCGGGAAGAATGAATCAAGTTGAATTATGTCAAACCTAAAACCAGTGTTTTTGCAGACACTCTCCACAACTCAATGGGTCACCACTCTGTAAGTTCATGAGCTGGTTGATGTGTTGAGCTCACTTTGCTGGTGAGAGCCTCCACGTCCTTAGCTGCTCCAAGACGCGTCAGAGAAGGTATCTCCAGGATCTTTTTAGGTCTCCAGTGACAACGGTTGGTAACACTTACACTCGAGAAGTTTCAGGTCCTAATTGTCTCTGCCAGACTCCATTAAGGGTGGAACTCAGGGGTCTCACTAAGAACAAGATTTAAATTCAGACCAGTTCTAAAGATACTTCCTGAAGAGATGCTTAGATTTTGCCTGTGATGGCCCTCCTCAAGACAAGGAGGGCAGCCTCTCCTTGAGACACCACTCTACGGACTTCTTAGCTTTGGAAGGAGCTGGTAGGTCCTGCCAGCTCACCCCTGGATTTCCTAGCGAATCAGCTGTGCTCTGTCAGCCACGTGGAACTGCAGATCTCAGCCTTTCCAGGGAGCTCAAAACAGGTCCCAACCAAAAGAAGTGATGATGAGCCGTGGACACAGCTGCCCTGTGTCTCTCTTGCTTCCCTTGGATTAATCTTGGGATCACATTAAGATATCAGAGGCTACATATTTGGACCACAGAAATTTAACCTAATCCAGGATCTCATTTACTGAGTAATGCTTTCATGCCATTGCCTAGCCTTTTGTCATGGTTTATTGCAAGAAATTGTCATAAGAAAATAGCTCTTAGACTTTTTGTGAAAACACTGTTTAAGCCTTTTCTCATTACGTTATCCATTGTCCCATAGTGGAATTCTGCTTTTGATAATTCATTGCCAGAGAGCACTGAGTCAACCCTGAGGAACTGAAATACTTCCTGTTTTCTGAAAATGGAAACCATGTGATATAACTTTTTGCCCCATTTGTTTTCTCTATTTTCTGTGATGCTCAGAAAGAAATGCAATGCCCATTCTAAATGTATTGTCCATTTTGAGGGACTAGTTTTCTTCTGTTTCTGTGTTCTTGCTTTCTAATTTATTTGCTATAGTGGGCCTATAGGCCTATATCACAGCCCAGCTTTTTTGAAAATAATGGGTTTTTAAAAGTAGCTATTTACAGGCGAGGCGCACTGGCTCACACTTGTAATCCCAGCATTTTGGGAGGGCAAGGCCGGCAGATTGCCTGAGCTCAGGAGTTCATGATCAGTCTGGGCAACACGGTGAAACCTCATGTCTACTAATATACAAAAAAATTAGCCAGGTGGAGCAGAGTGCACCTGTAGTCCCAGCTACTTGGGAGGCTGAGGCAGGATAATTGCTTGAACGTGGGAGCCAGAGGTTGCAGTGAGCCGAGATGTGCCACTGCACTCCAATCTGGGCGATACAGTGAGACTCTGTTTCAAAAAAAAAAAAAAAAGTAGCCATTTACAGTAACTTCTAGATTTATGTGATTAGTGGTGAGAAACAGTGAGATAAGTTGGAAGATAATGTGCCATTCCTATTCTTCTTACAGGGAATCCTACAGGAAATTCCTACTCTTCAGACTTGTTCTCTGCTAAACCAGAGGGCGTTCCCCAGAACCTGCTCTTCTGGGTCAGCCTCCTGCTGTCTCATTCTTCCATTTTTTTCTCCATTGATGCCCAAAGCACAACCAAGGTCACTTTGTTTCTTGAGCTGAGTTCATGATGGAGCATGTGAGAATATATTTTCTTTCACAGCCTTCTGAGTCAGCCACATGGGCTGAGATATAATGGAGTTGCTCCATGCTGGAGTGGGTCTTGTGTGTTTCCCGTGGGCTGGTGATGCCTCATCTTCCAGTGGGTCACAGATCTTCACATGGAAGGATGGGCTTTTGTTGGGGCTTCCTGGCTGGAGCACTTGCTCAAGTGCAACGGTCGATACCTGCAGGTACAAGACCAGTCCATGGAAGCACATTGATATTCTGTAAGATACTGAATTTTTCTTACCCTTGAAATGCCACTATTACTAGGTTGCATCAAAATGATTGCATTCTCAGTAGATTATGGAATATTCTAGAAGTGTGTTCCTCCAAAGTCTATTTCAATGAAAATTCAAGAGGAGTGAGTAATTAACCCCTAATATAATCTCTACTAACACTCCATGAAACTTGTATGAAGCTCTCCTGGGAGGTCAGACAGGGTGGGGGGTCCAGGAGAAGGAGGGAATTGAAAACCTATATCATTATTTAAAGACTGCACTGCAGGGTCATAAATGCCATAGCAGCTCAGGCTCTCCTCGCCTCTGCATCTTAGGAAGGGGTCTCAGAACAGACATTTGCTTGCACAGTAAATCCAATGAAATGTTGCCTCTGAGAGACTCATTAAACAAAATGACTTGGAAAAGTGAAAAAGCAAAAGTGTGTATCAATCATTTAGGCCAAATGAAAGGAGGAATGGCACTATGGTTGCATTTAAAGCATGATTTGGTCATTTTTATGGTAATTAACAACCCAAGACAAAGACATCATAGTCATGAACCTTCATTGCTTTGTGATGTAGCCCTGAATTACACAAAGCAAAACCTGTTCAAATATCAAGAGGAAATAGACAGAAATGTAATTGATGTAGAACTTAACCCACCATTTCCATGTGTCAAGAGGCAAGGAAACATGCGATTTAAAATCACTTGGAGAAAAAGGCCCCCCAATGGCAACCGCATGGCCCTGAGCTGGGTGGGCTTTCCTGCTCCAGCCCCTGGGGCTGAGGCAACGTGGAGGCTCTGCCACTTCCTCCACACTTCCATATTGAGGACTGGGGTGAATTTAAAAAGGAATCACGGTTCTGGAGGAAAATGTTAAAGGTTAAAGTTCTATGAAGTTAGACTTTCCTGGTGAGTAATTGAAGAGAAGCTGCCTTAGGAGTAAGCACCCTATGGGGTGCTAATGGGGCCAGGCTACTCCCCATGTCTAACCCACCTCCCCAGCCAGACCCTAATGCTTGGGAGCACCAGGAGCCTGCCAGCCCTGCAAAACCCTCCCTCCCCTCACCTGCTGGGCTCCCTTACCCCTCCAGGCACTCACAGGAGGCTCCTCAGGGAAGGTTTCAGGCCTTACTGGGAGGGAGGAGGGGCCTCAGATAGGTGCAGTGGCCTGCACCTTCCTGCAGCAGGGTCCAGTGGGAGGTGGTGTGAGTCAGGTCCGGGGGAGCACACGGATTGGTGATTCCAGGTATAATCAAAGGAGATGGGCTGGATGTTTTTCCTCAGAGATGAATGTGACCTGAGCCAAGGCCCTTTTTCTATCTTTGGCTTTTGAATACCTGGCCTGCCTCAAAGTAATTTTATAAAGAAGGGAAAAAGAAAAGAATGGTAATACACCCAATGAAAGACTAAAATACTACTATAATAACAAGAGGGCCCAAGCCTCCTTCGAAAATCTAAAGACCTCCAATGACTTCCTGGCTTGCCAAAATCCTTCCAAAGATGACCAGCTCCTCCCTCAGTCACCACCCCATCCCTTCCCACTTCTCTCCAGTCACACTGGCTTCTGCTTCCTCCTCCACACTCTGGGCACCTGCATTTGCTGTTCCATCTGCCTGGAATGCTCTTCCTGTACATCTTCCCATGGCTCCCTCTGTCCCTTCCCCTTCCATGGCCACAGTGTCTAAAATTGCAGCCTTCCCCAACACACACATGCACATCCTGACTTACTTCCTTCTTACTTGCTCTGTTCTTCTTAGCATTTAGCACAATTCAACATTTTAGTTTTTGTTTATTTTGTTTTCCATCCTTCCAACCCCACTGGAAAATAAGCTCCATGAGGAAAGAGACTTTACATAGTTTTATTTTCCCCTAGCATCTAGATCAGTGCAGGGCATGTGGTAGTCCTGAGCACATGGTAGCACTCAAGAAATACTTGCTGAACAAATGAAGAAACTCACTGTAGACCCAAGGTATGTGGGTACACCCTTACTATCATAGTGCTTAGACACTTGCATCTCTGTTTGTTTTCCTTGGTTCCTGGCCATTGAATAGTCTTGACCCAGTGAGACACCATTTTAGAATGGAAGACACTGCCTGAGAGCCAGAGAGACCTCATTTCTCATGATCTCACTGTAATTCCCCCAAACTCCTCTGGACAATTCCTCACTCAATTGTAAATAACAATTATAAAAAAGGAAAATAGCTATCACCTTTGAGCAGTTATGAATAAATCAGACACTGTACTAATTACCTCCTGATGTTCCTGCAGGAAGCTCAGGAGGGGAATACTGTCATTATGTTATTTTACAGATAAATAAATGAATTCTCAAAAATAGTAAGTTCTTTACCCAAGAGCCACAGCAGAGCAGAAACACAGCTGGGGTTTAAACCAAAGCAGTATGTGTGGACATCCTAGTGTCCATACAATTGTTACCAGACAATGTGACTTCCCTGGGAAAGGGATAGTTTGGGCTGATGTCCTTTCCAGCTTTAAGAATTCCTCTCTACCCAACTGTTGATCTACCAACCCATCCATCCTCCTATACACCCACCCATCTGTCCATCTACCCCCAACTCATTCACACATTCAACCATTTATCCATCCATCCATTCATCCATCCATCCATCCACCACTCATCCATCTACCTATTCACCCACCCATTCATCCATCCATCCACCTCTCCACCCACTCATTTACTCATTTACACACTCACTCACTCATCTACTTATCCACACATTCACTTGCCCACCCACCCATCTCTCCATTCATTCATTCACTCCTCTATCTAACCATCCATTCATACATGTATCCACTATCCACCCATTCACCCATTTACCCACCCACTCATCTATAATATTTATCCACACACCCACTCATCTAAACATCCATCCATTCATCCATCCATCCACCTATCTGCCCATCCGTCCATCCATCCACATATCCATCCATCCATCTATTCTGCCACCTTCCTACCTGATGAACAATGTGTATCAGTAACACAGTAGAAATATTAAATACCTCCTTCCCATCAGATCAGCCACTCCACAGTGCGTGTCCTACTAGTAGTCAGTCATTGCTGACATCTTTGTCCTTAAAGAATAGTACATCATGACTCCATTAGCTATACCAATAACTTGGAATTTGAGATGACAGAAAATTGGCCAGAAAAACAAATAAACTAACAAGCTAACATGAAATTCAACCAGGCAAGAAATACAAGAGCTAGCATTTGGTGGAAGGGGAGTAAGGGAGATGTATTTTCAGTACAAACAGTGTGGGAGCTGGCCATGCCTTCAAATGTATTCGATGTCTGGATATGTTTTTTTTTTTTAAATTAAGGATTAGATTGGCAAAACAATACAAAATACAGTTTAAAAGGACAAATAGAAATCATTAACATTCCCTTCAAGTGTTTACCAAGGGCGGTGGCAAGCACATGCTCCACTCTCTGTCCTGCGCTGCCTGCTCAGGGGAAGCCCCAAATGTGAGAAGCACATGGCCCCCACCTCAAGGAACGTTCAATTCTTGAAGGGGAGAAAAGGCATGCTTGGTCACATGACAAGATGGCAGGGAGTGGTGGGAAGGAATGGCACAGGCATCGAGGGCAGAGACAGAAGGTGACATGTCAGAAAGGTTGGGAGACAGTGTTGGGTCTTTATAGAAGGAAGGGACCCCCTAACTTGGAGATAGGCTGCCCCAAGGGCATAGCTTTGCCAGGCACTTGGAGATGGAAGTCCAGCTGCCAGCAGTCCTTGGACCTGCCAGTCCTCATCCTCACCTACAGTAGCAGGAACCAAAAGTCTGGGTAACTGCCCCCTAGAAGGTTCCCTGTCACCACTCACACAACCCTCAAGGTCAGAGCATGCGAGGAGAGGCATCCACTCCATCTTCATCCACTAAAGCTAAGCCCCAGCCTGGGGGTGTCCAGCAGCCGCTCTGTGCCAGGGGTCCCAGTGCAGAGGCCTGAGCCGTGTCCACTCCATGCCCTGGGCTTCAGTGTGCGTTTGTTGGTGTTCCATTTCACTTGTTTTTCTGCCCATCACTAGGTTACCCTTATATCCTGTTGAAAACACAGAGTTCAAAATGATATCCTCACCTTTCTTTTGTGCATACATTTTTTCACTCTTTTAGAGTAAATAAATATCATTAAAGTTCGCAATTAGATATTTTCCTTACAGCACAGACTTGGATTCCTTTAAGGGCTGGGACCTCAATAGCTCCTTGGACCTGTCCTCTTGTTTGGGCTACTGGGCCTAACACACTTTGGCCCTTAGAGGACATACAGTCGTTGCTTGTGTTTTTGTTTTGTTGATTCTTAAAAGCAGTTTTATTGATATTCATATGCATACCATACAATTCACCCATTAAAAGTCTACAATTCAATGGGTTTTTAGCATATTTACAGATTAAGTTTCATCATCACTGCAGTTAATTTTAGCGCACTTTCATCACCTCGCGAAAGAAATCCTGAACCCTTCAGTTACCAGCACCTCACCCCTCTTATGCAACCGCTAATCTCTTCCTCTGGAGATTTTCCCATTCTGGACATTTCACATAAATGGGATCATGCAGTATTCAGTCTTTAGTGACTGTCTCCTTTCACTTAGCATAACACTTGCAAGCTTCATTCATGTGGTAGATTTATCAGTACTTTATCCCTTTTTAGGGCTGAATAGTATCCCATTGTATGGACATAACATGTTTTATGTATCTGTTCATCAGTTGATAGACATTTGGGGTTTTTTTTAATACTTTATATCCATTATAAGTAATGCTGCCATAAAATTTATGTACAAGTTTTTGTGTAGATCTGTCTTCATTTCTCTTGGGTATACACTCAGGAGGGAATTGTTGGGTCACATGGTAATTCTGTGTTCAATCATTTAAGGAACTTCCAGACTGTCTTTCAAAGTGGCTACACCATTTTCTTTTCCCTCCAGCAGTGTATGAGGGTTCTGATTTCTCCAGGTCTTTGTCAACACTTGTCAGTGTCTGGCATATCGATGTGTTCTGAGTGATGACCCAGGCATATCTAAGGATGAGAGAAGTAAGCATCTAAGGATGAGAAGTAAGCTCAGACTCTCACTTCTGAGTGAGAGGGTGGGCATCACTACCCATAGCTCACAGCCTTCCCTGCAGATCCCACCAGCCGTATCCCAGCAGTAGCTTCCCAGACTCCCAACTGCCTCAGCTTCTTTTCTTGGATCCCAGTTCCTGCTTTGGAGCTTCCTGCTTTTGAAAGCGCCTGTGTGCATCCGACTCTGGGTCAGTCCTGACATTGCTCTCACCAGCACACTGCGGACATGGGCACACACACAGCCCCGCACTACCAACAAGCAAGGTGGGCTTCCCCCAAGCCACCTCCAACCCTGCCACGTTCACAGCCACCAGTGGAGAAGGCATGAACAATGCTAAAACCCAGCAAATGATTTCATCTGAACAGGCAACAGCTCTGTCCTGGGCTGAGTCTGAGTGGATAAAGGAGGAACGAGGAGAGGAAGTTGCAGGGTCCTGCTGACAAAGCACAGGTGAGGCTTTCCATCCGTGGTGATTTCAGCTGGGGGTGGGGAAAGGCAGGCGGGGCTTTCGGGCTGCAGTATTCATTCCTGTTTAGCCCACCTCGGTGAACGTTCACAGAGAAGGCTGACTGAATTATTTTGCAAAAGGAATTCAAACTCTCTGGATTATACGATCATCTTGAACTGTGTATCGTGTTTCCTCTTTGAAAAAGCATTATTGCTGATAGGATTCTTTTTTAATGGAATTATCATTGACCTCTGGTTCCATTAGTCTGTTTATATGAACTTTCAACAAAGTTACAAAGGAGTATTGCCCGGCACCCTCACACGTGGCCCCACAGTGACCAGAGCCACCTGCGACCGTGCTGCCCCAGCAAGGGGAGGAATCTGGAAACAAAGAAAACGGTCCTAATCCATGAGAAAATTGGACCACAGCCTTTCCCAAGGAATATCCCTCAAAGCAGTAATTCCATACGCCAGCGATAGGTAGTAAGTAACCAAGAGCCCTGTGCTCAAGCAGGCTTATAAATCACTGATTCAACACGGTGCAAGTAGGTTTATTTATTGCAGCTTTCTTTTTCTTTTAGTTTTTAATACTGAAATGTGAATTATGAATCTCCAGGAGGAGAATATGATATGTGCTGTTTCCAAAGCTCTTCTGACCACAAACTGTATTTTAAAGACTATCTAGTAGGACTGTGTTTTCACGGAACGCACTTTAACACTGTTACATATTAGTAATAGAAACTGGAGACAATGAAAGTTTGTGACACTTTCCAAGGGAGAAGATAGAGGCCTGTCCTTCTTGTGCTTGGGTCTCAGTCCAGCTGCTCTGTTCTGCTTGTATGATGACTGTATAATATATAACATATTTAATGTAATTCTGTTGCTTGAAGAATACTGATGCCCTGATTTTGTAAACTTCATAAGGCATCGTTGTACTGATACACGGTTTTGTGTCAAATACCTGTTCTTTGAAAAGAAAGAAGTTTCTTCTCCATCATGCAGTTTAGAGTGTTCAACATTGTCACCTTGAGGTGCAATCACAGCCTTTAGGTATCATTTCCAGGAGGTTAGGATGAATAACTGACCAGAAATGTGAGAAGCTTTGTTTTCTCAGTGGAAAGCAGCAGGCAAATCTATGGCTCTCACTGCTAATTGCCCACGTGGCCACAACAGACCAGCTCCCGTGGGTCCCACCTTGTCCAGGCGAAATGGCTTCCAGTGTTGACCAACCCAGAGACATCCATGGGAAACTGAATGGAAACTGATCAAATTAATGAAATTGATAGATGACACAGAACTGGGAAGAAAGAATAATGTAAGAGGTGACTGTATTCGTTTCCTTGGATGTTGTAACAAAGTGCCACAAATGGGTAGCTCAAGGCAACAGAAATGTACGCTCTCACAGTTCCGGTGGCAGAAGTCTGAAATCAAGGTGTCCACAGGGACATCCCCCTCTGAAGGCTGTAGGAGAGCACCATTTCCTGCCTTTTCCTGGCATCTGGGGGCTGCCCAGAATCCTCGGCATTCCTTGACTGGCAGCTCCATCACTCTCATCTCTGCCTCTGTCATCACGTGGCATCAACACATCCTGCGTGTCTCTGTCTCTGTGTCCACACTTCTCTCTTCTTTAAGGACACTAGTCATTGGATGAGGGTCCACCCTGTTCTGGTATAACCTCATCTTAACTTCATTACATCCACAAAGGCCCTATTCCCAAATAAGGTCACATTCACAGGTACGGGGTTGAAATTGGAACATGTATTTTGGGGGGACATACCTCAATACAATAACCAAAGGAAAGTCTAGAAACATCTTGATAACTGGAGCAAAGATTAAACGTAGAGAAAGACATTCAACAATCATTTTAAAAAATGTGCACTTGGACTCAGAAATACACTTAAATGTGAACCTGTCTGGACCTGTACTTTTTTTGATTGGTAGGCTATTAATTGTGGCCTTGACTTCAGCCCTTGTAATTGGTATATTCAGGGTTTCAACTTATTCCTGGTTTAGACTTGGGAGTGTGCAAGTGTCCACGAATTTATCCATTTCTTCCAGATTTACGGGTTTATGTGCATAGAGCTGTTTGTAGTAGTAATCTCTGATGGTTGTTTGTATTTCTGTGGAATTGATAGTGATCTCCCCTTTATCGTTTTTTTATTGCATCTATTCAGTTCTTCTCTCTCTTCTTTTTTATTAGTCTGGTTAGTGGTCTGTCTATTTTGTTGACATTTTCAAAAACTAGTCCCTGGATTTATTGATTTTTTGAAGGGTTTTTGTATCTCTACCTCCTTCAGTTCTGCTCTGATCTTATTTCTTGTCTTCTGCTAATTTTTGAGTTGTTTTTTTTTTATCTTGCTCCTCTAGCTCTTTCAATTTTGATGATAGGGTGCTGATTTTAGGTCTTTCCTTCCTTCTCATGTGGGCATTTATTGCTATAAATTTCCCTCTTGACACTGCTTTCATTTTATGAGACCAATATCATCCTGATACCAAAACCAGGCAGAGACACCACCATAAAAGAAAACTTCAGGCCAATATCCATGATGAACATTGATGCAAAAATCTTCAATAAAATACTGGCAAACCGAATGCAACAGCACATCAAAAAGCTTATCCATCACGATCAAACAGGCTTCGTCCAGGGGACGCAAGGCTGGTTTAACATATGCAAATCTGTAAACATAATCCATCACATAAACAGAACAAAAGACCAACACTATATGATTATCTCAATAGATGCAGAGAAGGCCTTTGACAAAATTTCAACAGCCCTTTAGGCTAAAAAACCCTCAATAAACCAGGTATCAATGGAATGTATCTCAAAACAATAAAAACCATTTACAACAAACCCAAAGCCAATGTCATACTGAATGGGCAGAAACTGGAAACATTCCCTTTGAAATCTGGCACTAGACAAGGATGCCCTCTCTCACCACTCCTATTCAATATAGTATTGGAAGTTCTAGCCAGAGCAATTAGGCAAGAAAAAGAAATAAATGGTGTTCAGTTAGGAAAAGAGAAAGTCAAATTGTCTCTGTTCACAGACGACATGATCATATATTTAGAAGACCCCACTGTCTCAGCCCAAAACCTCATTAAGTTGATAAGCAACTTCAGCAAAGTCTCAGGATATAAAATCAATATGCAGAAATCACAAGCATTCCTATACACCAACAACAGACAAACAGAGAGCCAAATCATGAGCGAACTCCCATTTATAATTGCTACAAAGAGAATAAAATACCTAGGAATACAACTAACAAAGGATGTAAAGGACCTCTTCAAGGAGAGCCACAAACCACTGCTCAAGGAAATAAGAGAGGACACAAACAGATGGAGAAACATTCCATGCTCATGGTTAGGAAGAATCAATATTGTGAAAGTGGCCATCCTGCCCAAAGTAATTTATAGATTCAATGCTGTCCCCATCAAGCTACCATTGACCTTCCTCACAAAACTGGAAAAACCCACCTTAAACTTCATATGGAACCAAAAGAGAGACTGCATAGCCAAGACAATCCAAAGCAAAAAGAACAAAGCTGGAGGCATCACACTACCTGACTTCAAACTATACTACAAGGCTACAGTAATCAAAACAGCATGGTACTGGTGCAAAAACAGAGATATAGGCCATTGGAACAGAGCAGAAGCCTTCGAAGCAACGCCACACATCTACACCCACCTGATCTTTGACAAACCAGACATAAACAAGCAATGGGGAAAGGATTCCCTGTTCAACAAATGGTGTTGGGAAAACTGGCAGCCATAAGCAGAAAGCTGAAGCTGGACCGCTTCCTTACACCTTATACAAAAATTAACTCCAGATGGATTAAAGATCTAAACATAAGACCTAACACCATAAAAACTCTAGAAGAAAACCATTCAGGACATAGGCATAGGAAAGGACTTCATGACAAAAATACCCAAAGCAATGGCAATACAAGCCAAAATAGACAAATGAGATCTAATTAAACTTAAGAGTTTCTTCACAGCAAAAGAAACAATCAGTAAAGTGAATTACAACCAAGAAAATGGGAAACAATTTTCACAATCTTCCCATCTGACAAAGGGCTACTATCCAGAATCTACAATGAACTAAAGCAGTTTTACAAGAAAAAACAAACAAACCCATTCAAAAGTGGGCGAAGGATATGAACAGACTCTTTTCAAAAGAAGACATATATGAGGCCAACAAACATATGAAAAAATGCTCACCATCCCTGGCCATTAGAGAAATGCAAATCAAAACCACACTGAGAAACCACCTCATGCCAGTTAGAATGACGATCATTAAAAAATCTTGTTCTGTGCCCTGGTCCTGTGACTCATGCCCTTTGTCCTAGTAAGTGATCTGGCTCTGGCAAACTGCCCTAGGGAAACTTGCCTGGACAAGTAGCATCTTGCAATGGTCTATCCTGTGCAGACTGCTGCTGTTTCTGGTTAAGCTGGATTCAAATGCTAGATGGCAGGGCCTCGCCTTGCACGATTGCTTCTTCCCCCAGAATATTCATCTCAGGAATGAGCAGGCTAGTAGTGTTCTTGCATGACGTGGCCATTCTGGTAAGATGGTAAATGCTTGGGGCCTGGACCCTGAAGATCTTCCCAAGGTCATTCCTGCATGACAGTCCCGAATAAGCAAGGCAGTCTGCCTATTGCAGCCACCCCACGTTCTAGGGTCATTAACCCATCTGCGGCTCCCAGCCTGGGAGTCCTAAATGCTTAGATTAGGTCCTTCCTCTCTCTTAGGGTCAAATGCAAACAAAAATGCTGCAAGGCACAGCACATGAGGGGCATCCCAGGGCCTGAACATTCTTACTCTGACTAGGGATGGCTCTGGGCAGCATCCACCATGCCTTAAGTCGGGAGTCTGCACACTTTTTCTGTAAAGGGCTAGATATTAAATCTTTCAGGCTTCACAGGCCACACATGATCTCAGATGCAACTATCCACCGCTGCCACTGTGGCTTGGAAGCAGCCATAGACCCTCTGCAAATGAATGGGCATGGTGGCACTCAGATAAAACTTTACTTAAAAACAAGTCATGGGCTGGATTTGGACTATAAGTTATATTTTGCCAACACCTGCTTTAAATTAAATCTGAACTTCCCTCAGAAGTGGACATATTTCCCCTTCTAAGTTTTTTTTTTTTTTTTT
>NW_016107421.1:3713698-3786076 GCF_001604975.1 Cebus imitator | reverse complement strand
TTTTTTTTTTTTGGACAGAGTCTCTCTCTCTGTCTCCGAGGATGGAGTGCAGTGGCATGATCTCAGGTCACTGCAAATTCCGCCTCCCAAGTTCAAGCAATTCTCCTGTCTCAGCCTCCTGAGTAGCTGGGATTATGGGCGCCCACCACCACACCTGGCTGATTTTTTAATTTTTACTAGAGACAGACATTCACCATGCTGGTCAGGCTGGTCTAGGACTCCTGATCTCAGGTGATCCGCCCGCTTCAGCCTCTTAAAGTTCTGGGATTACAGGCATGAGCCATGGTGCCTGGCATCCCCTTCCATTTCTAACTGCATGCCTGAAATGCTATCTAAAAAGACCTCTTAGGGGTGCTTTGATTTGTGGTGCACAGGGGCTGCCAGATCAAACACATGACACCCAGCTAAAATCGAATTTCAGAGAAACAGCCAGTAGCCATGTTTAAGTGTGTCCCTTATACTAAAACACTATTGGTTATGTATCTGAAATTCACATTTAACTGGGCTCCTATCTTTGCATTTGCTGAATCTGTCAGCCCTGGGAGCGTGTGGCTCTGGCTTGGGATGATGTGTGCAGCCAGGGTAAGCACAGGAACAGAACGGGCTAAGGATGACCCCGGGGCCTTGTTCTCTCTTAGGAAGCCTCAGCACAGATTTAGCAGGTCCAATAATGGGAAGAAAGAATTGTCAAGGTGGGAGAGTGGCTGGGTTCACAGCTCTTGTGACTGCATGGTACAGTGCCCAGGGACGGAAGCCAGGCCAGGCCAGCTGAGCTGGCAGCCCCAGGTGACCCAGAGAACTCCAGCCAGCCTGCGGTGACCCCAGTCTTCCCTGCTCCAGACAGATGCCAGGTCCTTTTTTCAGACTGAGTCCAGCGGCAGTTTCTGAGGTCAAAGATTGAAATCTGACTGAAGCTACAGCCTCCTTGTCACACCACCATTACCCTCTGCTGTTTTCGTATGAAAAAAATACAAAAGTTGTGAACACATTCACCATTTATCTCCATCCTTCCCCATTAACCATCAGCTTAAATATCATGTGCTATGTTGGTGATTTGGAATGTAATATTTAAAACCTAATGAATTATTAATATGTTAATAAACAATGTTTAATGCTTAGGGATACATTTTATAAATATAAATTAACTTTTTTTTTTTTTTGAGACGGAGTTTGGCTCTTGTTGCCCAGGCTAGGCTAGAGTGCAGTGGCGTGATCTCTGCTCACCCTAACCTCTGCCTCCCGGGTTCAAGTGATTCTCCTTCCTGAGCCTCCCGAGTAGCTGGGATTATAGACATGCACCACCAAATTTGGCTAATTTTTTTTTTTTTTTGTACTTTTAGTAGAGACAGGGTTTGTCCATGTTGGTCAGGCTGGTCTCAAACTCCTGACCTCAGGTGATCCACCCCCTTTAGCCTCCCAAAGTGCTGGGATTACAGGCATAAGCCACAGCACTCGGCCATAAAAACTAACTTTTAAACTGTTAGAACAACATTGGTAAGGGCTGTTTTTCCTTCTCTGTTTCTGTTAGGGAAACTGAGGCACTAGGAAATTCAAGACCATGCACTTGATGGATGCTACGGGGAAAATAGGATTGGAACTCAAGGAATCACTACCCTGCACATTTATAGTGTTTTTCCATGTATTATCTTCTTCCTGATCATCTGTTTTGACCATGATTTTTGCTTCTTTTTATTTTAGACAATTTTGAAAATGTAAAATAAAGGGAAAACAACTGCCACCAAGGGAACAATGGTTAACTTTGTGGCTGTGTGGTATGTTGCTTTCTAGAGTGTTTTCTCAGCACAGGTGCACATATATATACATAATATATATATGTACATACACTTACATAGACATAAGCGCATCTATGTGTTTATATTCCTAAACTCTTGTTAAATACATTTATTTAACAAAACTGAGAGACTCTTGTCTTACCTGTTAAGATATGCAATCTGTGCCCAGTTTAATATTCGAGAAATGGTTCTTGTTACAGAAATGGTACGTTATGACTGCACAGTTCCACAAGGCTGTCACCACAGTGCCAGGGTTTAGAAAAGTTTGAGGTCTACACAAGCTCCCCAAACACCAAGGAGCATCATCCACTCCGCATTTGAGACAAAGCGCAGTAGAAACGCATCCCCCCAGCCTGTGGGCCTCTGCCCACCTCTGAGATCCCAGCAGCTTAGGGACGCCGTGGTCCAGGCAGATGGGGAAGGAACAGAGCAGGCCTTGAGTGGGTCTGCCAAGATCCTGCAGGTGGAAATCCCTCCCTAAGCCTGCAGCAAATTGTCCCTGCACTGGGGCCAGCACTTGCCGAGGGAGCAACAATGCTGGCCCTGGGTACTCATCCTGCCCCGTCTCCCGCCCACCAGCTGCAGCTCCTTCCCTGCCCCGGTTCCCATCCATCCCCAGGGGTTCGTTTTCCTTCCAGCTCCAAGTCCTTCTCAGATTTTGACAATGAGGAGCAGGTGCTGCCTTCGGCCCGCTTGCTGCACAGACCCTCGTGTCCTGTCCTCTGTCTCCAGGGCAGCGGGACTCCATGGAAGTGACTCAGAAAGAAACAGCGCACAACTGTCTTTTGCAAACGCCCTCTGTTCACACACGCCAGGCCGCAGGAACTGTGGACCTATTTGTCCTCGTCCTGGTGTCATAGGCCAAAGGTCACAGCAGAACAACCAGGCCAGGCACTGCCCAGGGACACAGAGAAGTGCCAGTTCCTGTGCTTCTGTTGTCTTTGATTCCAGAATTCTCCATTGCTGATGAGAAGTTCAAAGTAGACACCACGACAAATGGGGTGGGTGGGAGAGGAGAGGGAAGAAAACAAAAAGCGGCTGGGAGTAGGGGAGCCCTTTCACTAGGAGGTGCTTGCCTAGGCTGGCCGACGCAAAACAGAAAGCTTGAAAGGCTCGGGAGGGCCGTGGGCAGCCGCTCGTTTCTTTATTCCCTCTTTCACTGGGCACTGGGCGATCTCTAACTCGTCCCAGGGTACATGGGCATGGAGCCACGCTTCTCAGGTAGGGGAACGGACTGGCTCTCACAGAGGATCTGGTGACAGGGAGAGGGAGACCCTCATATAGGGGACAATGGCACAGGGCAGCCAAGGCATGAAAAGGCAGGTGGGGTGAGAGCAGTGAGGCAGGAGGGGCCCCAGAGACCCCTCCCATCCTGGACACCGCCCAGCAGCGAGCCAGACAGTGGGAAGAGAGAACTCGGCCCAGCTTGGATCCAGATAGCTGAGGTTAGAGTCTCTCTCTGAGACTTGCTGTTATAGAAACCAGAGCAAATTCCCCGGATCCTCGAGACCCTGCGTGCACATGTGTAAAGTGAGATGAGTCGCAGGAAAATATCATCTAAAGCTCCTTGCACATAGTAGATGCCCAGCAAATATTACTTTCCTTCTCCGTGCTCTCTTTTCCCCAAAGCTTTGGCAACTCTACTCTTTTTTTATTTTTGTTTTTTGAGATGGGTTCTCACTCTGTCACCCAGGCTAGAGTGAAGAGGCACTGATCCTCCCAAGTAGTTGGGATTGCGGGCACGCACCACCACACCCAGCTAATTTTTAAATTTTTTAGTAGAGACAGAGTCTCGCTCTGCCACCCAGGGTGGTGTGCAATGGTGTGATCACAGCTCACTGCAGCCTCCACCACCTGGGCTCAAGTGATCCTCCCACTTCAGCCACCAGAGTAGCCAGAAGTACAGGTGCCTGCCACCATGCCTGGCTAATTTTTTTTATTTTTTATAAAGACAGATGCTTGCAATGTTGCCCAGATTGGTCTCAAAATTCTGGGCTCAATCCATCCTCCTGCCTCAGCCTCCCAAGTGTTGGGATTACAGGCGTGAACCACTGTTCTTGGCTTCAACCCATTTGTTTATCCAGTTTTTCAGCAGTGACAATTTTCCCTTCGTTCCTCACTTAAATCCCAATTCAGGGTTGAAAAAACAGCTGTTTAAGGGTCAGCCATGGTGGCTCACACCAGTAATTCCTGTACTTTGGAAGGCTGAGGCAGGTGGATTACTTGAGGTCAAGAGTTTGAGACCAGCTTGGTCAACATGGTGAAAACCCATCTCCACTAAAAATACAAAAATTGGTTGGGCGTGGTAGCTCATGCCTGTAATCCCAGCCACGCGAGAGGCTGAGGCAGTAGAATCGCTTGAACCTGGGAGATGGAGGTTGCAGTGAGCCAAGATCTCGCCACCACACTGCAACCTGGGTGGCAGTGCCAGACTCCATAACAAAACAAAACAAAAACAAAAACCTCAGACACATGACTGACAGCGATCAGTCCTGGCCAGAAACCTCCCCACCAAGAGACCAGCCCCCCGTTTCTCTTCTACCTTGCCCTCCCTTTTCGCCACAGTACAGCCACACAGAGCAGCGGGCACAGTCTGCAGCTCTCAGGCGCCGGGCCATGCCAGGTCGCATTCTCCTATGGCAGGTGCATGCACTGTGCACCCTCCAGGAGGCAGCTGCATGGTACTCAGGGGCCCAAGAACCCTCAACCTGATAAAGAGAAATGTCTTTCTCAGCAGACTGCATCCCCTGCCATCTTCACTGTCGCTGAGCACGGAGGGGCCTTAGCTCCTGCCATCCACTTTCTCCTGCGTGATGTATTCGATGCCATCACTGAGACAGAGCATTTACTTTTGTGATGGGTCCTGAAAGAGGGGAGCAAGTGTGGGCACGAGGAAAAGCGTGTCAGGAAGGAAAGCTGCAGGGCTGCCCGATTTGCTGACTAGACAATAAATCTCTATATCATTCATTTCATAGACAGAGTCTGGAACAAATCGCAATCTTTAATGCACAATTACAGCTTCAATAAATTGTTCCCAGATGGCTCAGGAAAACAGAATTAAGTGGAAACAAGAAATGATTAGATTTTAATGAATGTTTGTTTCCTGTGTCTTGTTTCTTTCATAAATTCTAATTGAATCCGTGGTTCAGAAAGTGTGACGGCATGCGTGTGCACAGACATGCGTGAGGCATGAGGTGCACGCGCATATTCAGTGCACATAAATGCACACGTAATGAGCGTACGTGGGCATCACGGTACGTATAGGCATATATTTATTTATTCAGTGTGATTCGTAAACGAGGCATTGTGCTGAGTTATGTGTATCATTATATTCTTCACAGTTATGCAAGATGAAATTCTTCCCATTTTACAAACAAGAAAATTGAGGCTAAGTGACACAAGTAAGCCACTTGTCTAAGGTCACCCAAAACGGCAGTGATGGAGGCAGTAAGTGAACCCACCTCTGTGTGACCCAAAGGCCTTTGTTCTTCACACAGCCACGTCGTCTTTGCCTAACTGAGGATTGAGATCTATCAGATGGACAGGCAGGCTGGTGACGGGTGCCAGGTGAATGCTTCATCTCGGAGAGAGCACCAGGAGAGCCTTAGCACGCCAGGCTGGCTCATGCTCAGCCCTGAATCCCGTCTCTGCAGGTGGTGGCTGGCTCCTTAGACTCCCATGGCCAGCCACCTCTGGGGACACTAGTCAGGTTTAAATATCACATCCTAAGAAATGCTCTTCCTGATCCCTGGCCCAACTCCTCCAACTCCTCTATTAGATCATCCTGTTCTATATTTGTATTCAACTATACCTCTATTTAATAATTGCCTGACCCACCCCAAAACATAAGCTCCATGAGATCAGGACCTCATTTGTCTTCTTCATTGCTGAACCCCTGCCACCTGGAGCCCAAATATTTGTTCAATAAAAAATGGGGGTGCATTTGTCTCTCCTCTGCTATCTACTGTGCATTTGCAGCTTTTGGGGTACACTTCCTGTAGACACCTCTCCCCGTGGTCCTTGGGCCCCTCCAGTGATGGCAACACTAATTCAAGCTATGTCCTCCCCTCCACAGGGTTCATGAGTCCAGCATTCAGAGGCACACTTGTGCTCTCTGCAGCCCAACTAAGAGGCACACACAAGAGGGAGGAGGGTTGCCAGTGAAGAGCTGCTCTGAGGTCAAGTGAGATCAAATGGAGAGCCCACTCCTTGCAGACATGTGTCCTTCCCGACCAAGAACAATGCTGATAATTAAGCCCCTCACAGGTATGGCAGTGTGTGGCTTGCGGTCTGGATAGGGTGGGTCACACTTCCCAAAACCGGCTCTTGGGAGGGCTCCAGAGCAACGTGAGGATGGAGTTCCCACTGGCGGTGTTGCCACAACAGCTCACCTCGGACGTCCTGCACTAGCTGTGCTGCATCTGCTCTGTGTCCTGGAGGACAGGTACAGACGTGGACATCATACCCCATGTGGCGGCTAGTGTGGCCCAGGGAGGAGGCTCTAGGGACCTGGTGAAATCAGATGAATCTTGGTTCTGCCACTTTCAGACAAGAATGGCAGGTGTGGCTTCAGACATTCCTCACTTCTGGGCCCCAGAATGTCCTCCTGTGCTGTGGTTGCTCTAGCTCCTCCTTCCTTGGGGCACTGTGAAGACCAAGAGGCAGTGTGCAGCCCACTCCGTGTGGGGCCCAGCGCCTAGGATGTACCCACTCTGCCCTAACTAGCCCCCAGGTGTGAAGCACCTGTCAGAAAACCAGGTAGGGGCCGGTCCACCAACACCCACTACCATTTTTCCTCTGTTCTTCTCAGTATACAGTTTGTGTTCTGTCAGAGAGAAGGAGCCCCAATTCCGGGCAGAGTGATGGCCAAGTGGCTGCCCCTTCCCCGCTGAGTCTGCAGTAGGAAGAACCCCCACCACGCACAGCTGCGGAATCTGCTGCCTACCAGCAGAGCGAAGGGGATCCGCCTGCTTTGCAAGCTCCAGTTCTTTTCCAGTCTCATTGTTCAGCTGTCCCTCAAGCCATCCAGGAAAAAGGCAAACACAAGTGTGTTCTCCCTTCCCTCTGGCTCCCGCCCGCGTCCCTGTTGCAGCACCAGGCCCCACCTCTCCTCCGAAGCCTCTCACCTCACTTTCCATCAGCATCCATGCTTGCTAATTTGTGCCTGAGGTTACAAGCAGGTGCTCACCTAGGAAGTGGAGGTCCTTGTGTTCAAATAGGCTCTCTGTGAGCTGCTTCCCCAGGACTCAGCAGTGAGCCCCACATTCCAGGACATGAGAAATATCTGCAGGAAGAGGGAGAAGGGCCCGTTAGAACCACCGTTTAGGGAAGCAAACAGTCACCAAGACAACTTTGCTTTATTGTTGCCACCTAAAGAAGTATCAGCGTATGAGCATTAGCCATCTCTTACTAAATGCCAAGCACATGCACAATCTTTCTTATTTGGGGTAACAGTCTTCAGAGGGAGGTGCAACTGCAGTTATTCCCATTTTACAGATGAGAAAACCAAGGTTGAAAGAGGGCAAATGACTCAGGCAAGTCGCCTGGTTGGCAGGTAGTAGATGGGAGCCCTGGCATCCTGCCATCCAAAGTGCAATCCTCAGCAAGCAGGATCCACATCTCCTGGGGTTTGTTGGGAATGCAGGGTCTGGGGCTCCACCCAGACCCACTATATCCGAACCTGCCCTTGAACAAGAGCCCAGGCAATTTGCGTGCATGCTGAAGAGGGGAAGCTGCCCCACGAGTGGGGTTTGATGACCAGAGCTCTGGCCCCCACCTCCCACACACTCCTTCCCTTACTGACTGCCGCATTCAGTTGTCCACACCCTGAGTTCGCGTGTACTGAGTGCCCACCATGGAGAAGGCACTCCACAGAACTCCGGGAATACAAAGGATGTGAACATAAGCTTTTGGCCTGGAATCCATTTTACACAAAGTGGGGCAACAATAGGAAATCCTTCTGGCTATGCAAAAAGCAATTGCTTAATAAGAAATTATAAGGATATTATTTGCTGGGCACAATGGCTCACACCTGTAATCCCAGCACTTTGGAAGGCCAGCACAGGCAGATTGGCTTGGCTCTTTGAAGCCAGGAGTTTGAGACCAGCCTGGGCAACATGACGAAAGCCTGTCTCTACAAAAAAAAAAAAAAAAAAAAAAAAACAGAAAATTACCTGGGCATGGTGGTACATGCCTGTAGTCCCAGCTACTAGGGAGGCTGAGGTGGAAAGATCTCTGGACCCCAGGAGGTAGAGACTGCAGTGAGCTGAGATCACACCACTGCACTCTAGCCTCGGTGACACAGTAAGGAATTGTTTCAAAAATAAATAAATAAATAAATAAACTTAGTTTAAAAATAAGAAATGATAGTGATATTATATTTAGGGACATTGTTATCTGATTTAGCTTAAACACCAAGAAAAATGCCACACTGCCTCATTTTACTTTCTTTTAGACCTACAGCAATGCCAGTCACAGAACTGGGATTTTAAAATATGCTCCACCTAAATGCTCAAGAAATGATGGAGGCTTGTAGCAAAACAAAAACCAACCAGACAAGAAGAAGGCATTTCAACAGACAAATCTGGGATGATATGAGCAATAAAATAAATAATGACATCAGTAAATTATGACCCACAGCATGAAAGAAATATCTATCCCTTCATAGTGATACAAAAGAAGTAATTGAATATGTAACTAAGCTCATCCTTGCAGGGGAGCTCCAATGAACCAATGCAGAAGGAGTCGAAAGTAGAAACAGAAAATGATCACAGCAGTAATTGTCCTAGGCAAGAATCATCGATAGATGCTGAGTAGGCAAAAAGGATAACAGAAGACAGGCTATTTGCATAGTTTTGAATCATAACCCCCTAAGATACTTAATAAACACAAAGGGGAGAGTAGCAGCTGTGGAGAAATTTGGCAGATAACACCCTAGCAAAGTGGTGATCAGCAGCGAGACATAGCGACATCGTGGATCTCCTATTATGGTGCATTGAGAAGGACACAGTATCACTTCTGTGGTATTCTTGCCAAAAGTACATCATATTTTTTTTTTTTCTGACATGGAGTCTTGCTCTTTGCCCAGGCTGGAGTGCGGTGGCATGATCTTGGCTCACTGCAACCTCTGCCTCTCAGGTTCAAGCAATTCTCCTGCCTCAGCCTCTTGAGTAACTAGGATTACAGGCACGCACCACCCCACCAGGCTAATTTTTGCACTTTTATCAGAGACGGCATGTTGCCGTGTTGGCCAGGCTGGTCTTGAATTCCTGACCTCAAATGATCCATCCACCTCAGCCTCTCAAAGTGCTGGGATTACAGGCATGAGCCACCGTGCCTGGCCCCTAAAATACATCTTAACCTAACTAGAAAACACAGAAAAACCCAATTTGAGGCACAGCCTATTTTTTTAAAAAAACAAAAAACCCCAAAACAGAAACAGGCCAGTACTCTTAAAAGTAACATTGAGGTCACCAAAGACAAAGAAAGATGAAAGAACTGTTCCAAATGGCATATGAGAAAGGAACATGAGAAACAAACGGAACGAGGGATCCTGGACTGGATCCTGAGGCAGAAAAATGATCTCAGGAACAACTGGTAAAATTCGAATCAGGTTTCTATATACGTTGATAGGGTTGCATTGATCGTAAGCCTCTGGTTTTGATAGTCGTAGTACAGCTAGTGCTCGACTTACGACCACGATTGGTGCCGACAGACCGGTGGTAACACGATTTGGTCGTAAGTTGAGTAGGCTATATGTACAGTACTGTGAAATGATGTTATAAAAATCTTTGTCATATTTTATCATAATTTTCTTTCATTATTGTTATATATCATAATTTTCTTTGTTCATTTTATGCCTTTTGTATCATCTCTACACCATTTTGTTTCTTATTTTTACATTCGTCAGGTCTAAGTAAAACACTGCATTACCAGTACAACTGGTTTAATATTTGCAAAACATACAAAATTACAAAATACGGGTGCAAAAAATACCATAGGAAACATTTTTCCAATTGCAAAACATATCAAAATATATAAACATGTACAAAACGTTTTATTGGCCGCTGGTGCTTGGCTGCAGATCGTTGATGTCATCATTTGAAGCAGCAGTTCCGGTTACCGGAGTTGGTTTTTTCATAAACATGGTGAGCTTTGTCTGAATTGTATGTTTCTTTTTTTCTTCATAAATTTCACGATACGGACGAAACATCCGTTCAATCCTTGCAAATCGTTCGATGTTTGGGTCCATTGCTTCGAAATGTATAAGAAGTTTATTGGGAGGGGTTTGATGAAATATATCCAAGACACGACACACAAATTGCTGTACCGAGTCTGGGATAACAGTTGAAATGGTGCACGTGGAGACGGTAGTGCTGCTGGAAGCTGGTCCGCACTGTCCTACGCCCACCTGGGCAACGTTTGCGCTGCCAGACGCGGAGCAGTCGTGGCTAGAGATTGTGGTCGTAAAGTCGAATGGTCGTAATTTGCATAGGTCATAAGTCGATCAATGCCTGTATGATGATCCGAACATTTGGGGAAGTTGGGGAAAGGGATTTAGAAACTCCGGGTACTGTTTTTACAATTTTTGTTGTAGGTGTGAGGTTATTCAGAAATAAGAGTTTAAGAAGGACATGCCTCACGTGAGCAGACTCGAGAGCTGCCAGACTGAACGGCTCCTCAGGGCCTGTCTGCAGACCCGGGAGGGCGTCAGGCAGAAACCTGGGGAACAGTGCCACAAGCTCTTATGGAATTGCTGGAGATTAATCTGAGTTATGCCATTAAACAGATGTGCTCCGTGGGGCATGGACAACTTTTTATTTCTTAAATGTCTAACCTGCTGCTGCATCAGATGGCATCCAATTAATTACACAGAGTTATCAAGGGACGTGACATAACAGACTTGGGCACGGCCATACATCATCGCGAGTCACCCGTGGAGGTGCTGCCAGCCTAGGGAGGGGCACGTTTTGCCATTCTGGGATTAGATCCTGCTTGACAGTGCGTCTGATGACTCCTCATGAGCACCCAGAGGACATTCCCATGTGTCCAAAAACTTAAACATGAGCTAAATGCAGACGAGCCCAAATAATAGAGACCTGTATCTGTAATCACCAGAATTGGCGAATTCGCAGAATTTCATTATTCACACTTGAAAATGCCAGGTATATATGTGGTATGCTTTATTCATGTACTTTATACTTTTCAATAGAGTAATCTATATTTAGAGAACTGTTCTATATGTGTGTGAATATTGCATGCAAGATGTAAAAGAACAAGATATGTAGAAACATGAAAATAAACAGTCTGAAGATGATTGTTTGACAGACAGATAGAGATGGATGGATGAGAGAGACACACATATATACAGACTGGAAAATAGAGCTAAGATAAGAGCTAATAAACTACAAAATAGCAAAATGGCACATTATGTTTTTAAAAACAAAAACAATGAAAATAGCAATAAAATATGCCTTGGTACCATAAATCACTCTTTCAAAAACGATTTCTTTGTTGATGAATTACAAGGCACTCTAGATGATGCTTATCCTGAATTTTATTCTACAGAGAAAGCCTGATGCAAATTTAAGCCAGAGGCAAGCTTTCTTAATGGTTGGTGCTCAGTTTCTCCATGGAAATGGCAGGAGCCTTGATGCTGACCTCACCCAATGTGTGGTGAATGAATAAATGACTAGTTGGATTAAGAGAAATCATACATATCTTTATTCTTGAGTAAGGAATAATGTTTTGCCCAGAAGAAACTAACATAAAATATAATCTATTAAAAACATAAAATTTTCGACCCAACACAGGACTTGAGTCCTAACACAGAGAAAGGGGACACATGTTCCCAGATCATATTTCTACTTGTACTTACTCATTCCTTCATCCATCCATCCTTCCATCCTTCCATCCATTCATCTGTTCATCCTTTGCTCCCTGCCTCCTTTCCTTCCTCCATCTCTTCCTCCGTCTCTTCCTTCTACCCTTTCTCTCTCCCTTCCTCCCTCCCTCCCTTCTTCCTACCTTCCTCCCTCCTTTTCTTCCTTCCTTCCTCCCTCCCTCCCGTCCTCCTACCCTTTCTCTCCTTCCCTTCCTCCCTCTCTTCCTACCTTCCTCCCTCCTTTTCTTCCTTCCTTCCTCCCTCCCTCCCTTCCTCCTTCCCTTCCTCCCTCCCTTCCTCCCTCCCTTCCTCCTCCCTTCCTTCCTTCCTTTCTCCCTTCCTTCTACTAATCCTCCCATCCACTTATTCTTTCAGAAAACCCTTAGAGGCCCCCGGGCACTATCATGAGTAACACCTCTACTAAGATGAACAAGACACAGACTCGTTAGAGAGCTCGCTAACTTTTGGGAAGACAAACCTGTAAATCAACACTTGCCAGAATGACCACAGGAGCTCCTGGAAGGCTGCTGTCCCAGCTCCGCGGAGGCCTGTTGAGGCAGACTGAAGGACGGCCTGCCTGCCCACGGCTGCCACTCAGGGCTGTAGAATCTTGTCTTCAATTCATTCTATTGGCAACAATTTTTTAGGCACCTATTATAATTCTGTACCTGGCAAAGATGCTACGGTTCTCACAGGAGAGAGACAGTAGCTGTAACAGGGGGAGCATTGTAATGGGGAAAATGGGGTCCTCAAGGCCCCATTTTTTTGAGCAGCAAAAAAGTCATGGTTTATTATAACTGAAGAAGTTTCATAATTCAAGCACAACCAAACTGTACATTTTACAATCACATTCTACTTGTAAACAGTTAAAAGCCACTGATTTCTTTTGCATCTTAGGACACAAGCAGAATCAAGGCAATGAAATGATGGCAAATTCTTTACTGTTAAAATTTTTGCCCTTGTTTCGTCTTTCTTCTTTGACCAAGCAAGCATTATAATTCCATTTGTGGGCAAAAAAGGAGGGGAGGAAAGAAAGTTTAAAATGATGTAACTGGTTAGATTGCAACAACACTTAAAATTTTCTTTAGACAACAAACAACTCTAAAAGCCCAATACCTTGGTCACAGGATGCATAGTTACTGATTTCGGCTTTAAGGTACAACAGCATTTGCCCAGGTGGGCAGCCTCATCAAGGAAGGGACAGCTCACAGAGGCCTGGAAGATAAACGGGATGTGGCCAGATGGGAGTGGTCAGGCAGGCGCCAGAGATGCAAGCAGTGTTTCGCTCAGTCGAAACAGCAAGTGACAGAGCAGCAGTCAGGACAACAAGGACCTGAAGAACCTGGGCGAGGCTCTGGCAGTGGGAGGACAGGGTGGAAGGCGTGACCTATGGTTTGGGAGAGGCCAGTGTCCTAGGTCCTATGGGACATGCTGGGTTTATCCCGAGGAGGAAAGGAAGCTGTGCTAAGTTTTGATAAAGAGTAGCAACTTTGTCCTGAACCCAGGACCTGAGACAGAGCTCTGAAAATTTCCAAAGGCATTGCCCAGAACAGTAAGCATCAAGTCCTTGAACTATCAGACCCTCCCGCAGGACAGTCCTGCCAGCAGGCCCAGGCCACATGAGAAGCAGAAGCTGTGGGCCACCAGCTGCTCACTCCTCTCCAGCCCTGGAAGCCAGAAGCTGGGGGTTGAAGAGAGGGGAGGAGCTCTAAACTGGATGGATACCTTTCAAAGTTTTGACATGACAACTCACAGTACTTTTTAATTATTAAAATGGGGCTGATCTTGGGACCACAGGTAGCTGGAGGGCTTTCAGTTACCTGGTAATGATGGACCAAAAAAAATAATAATAATAACCAAACCAATCAAACAACAAAGGGACTTTCCTCCATTCATTTGGGACAAGTCAACAGAGAAGGATAAAGGGAGTCACACGGCACAGTGTTCCTTCCTGCTTCTCTGATTCTCCCTGTGTGCTGGAAGAGATTTATCTTTCAGATGGGTGTTTCTGGCATTGGTGAGGGGAGATGATCAGCTAGGGGAGGGTGAGCCGAGAGACCAGCAGGAACGGGCTGGCAGGTATGCTGGTCATCCTCACCACAGATAAGATGGCCTGTGTCAGAGGGGACGGACAGGAGCGTGTGCAGGCTCTTGTTGATTTCTGGGGGTGGGAGACCCTCAGCAGGAAAGGAAACAGCATTTCAGAGAAGCCCAGAAATCTTTTAAATGGCCACTGTGTCTGTTGGCTACTACGAGAATGTAACGGAAAAGCTCAAAATGAGTAGCTTTGGCCTCTGGCAATCTTTCTTCTGCAAACGTGTGTGTTCAAGGCCTGGCATTTTACATCACCTTATGACAAGAGAATCTGTGTGTCGTGTTGCTGAGGCTGCCCTTTCTGTGCATAGAATCTCTGGGAAATTTCAGGCAAATGCAGATTCCTGAGCATCCTCCAAGGATTCTGGCACTGAAGGCCATACACCTGAGGCTAGTCATCCTTGTAATCAGATGATTACGCTGCAGTGATCCTAAGGTGAAACTTGGAGACACAAGGCTGTGCAACCACAGACTTTAAAGAAGACACAACCGTCCCAGGATTTGGGGATGTCTAGTGGGAATTTTGCTTTGTTATGTTATAGATCTCTTAGTGGCTCTGATCTGCAAAAGCTCCTCATCATTTCCAGCCTGTTGATGGCAGCCTTTCTATTTTCCAGTGAAGATACAGAACTTTTCCTCTTTCACATTCCTTTGATCGTGTGTGTGAGTAGGGGAGGGAGGAGTTAACCACTCACGAGTTACATCCCCACCTTGCAGAAACCCAGGCCCATATTTTTTAAGCCCTAATTAAAGCATGTCAGGATCAGCCACATTCAGAGCCTCCAGTTATATTCTCTAATAAGATAGTCAGTGCAGCTCAGGGGATGATAAATGATTTTATCAGCATTATCAAATTACATGGAAAGAATGCAGGAGGGCCTTTAAAATGCTGCCTAAGGAGGAAGCGCACGTCCTGCGGGGAGTCTGGTCTCCTGGGTTTCAATCCATTTCCAATTATCCTAAAAAATGACAAGACTAAGGGCACTGAACGGGCCAACTCTTCCTTCCTATTAATGTAGACCCACCACCACACTTGTGTTCTGATCCTTGCTATCTTCAAGCCGAAGGTTGAATTACAGAGTCTCAGAGACCCGCTCAGCATTTCAAGGCAACACACACATTGGTTCAAACAGCACAAAGCGAATTCATTTATCTTTTAAAAAATGTTAACTAATCGTGGAGGCCATATTTGGAATGATCAGACCAAATTCTGCCTGCTTGAATGAAATCCCAGTTTGGACCAGTCTGAGCCATGGAACCAGGGTGGATAAGTTCCTCTGCTTCTCTGTGATTCAGCCTCCTCACCTGTAAAATAGGGATGAAATAGTATTTACCATGTAAATATTTGTGAGAATTAAATAAAGTAATGCCTACAAAGCCCTTTGCACAGTACCTGGCGTCTTGGAAGTGTGCAGTAATTATGAGCTGTCATTGTTTTTCACACTCGTGGTGAGACTTGGCACTTGGCAAATGCTGGGCTTGCCTCTCTATCCCCTGACTCCTCCGTAAAAGCCCCTGAAGTAAGGCACTTGTAGGCATCTAGATTCTCATGGAGATGATCCCCAGGAATGGGAGCAAAGGACCAGAGGGAGAGAAAAGAGAAAAAAAAGCCAGTGTAAGGGAATGTTATTAAGATGCTCACCACGGACAGGAGGACAGGGAGAACTCAGTCCTGCCTGAGGCGCTTGGAAGGGCCCCTCCAGGGATTCAGGCTAAGGGTCCATCTCTTGGCTTCCTTCCTCAGTGATTGAGGGTTTCTCCTGGGCATTGCTCTGTAAATATCTACACTGCTGGCTAGACAATGGGTTTCTAGTAGAGTCTACTTGCTGGGAAGCCCTGAAAAGAAAATGAAAGATACCCCTTGTGCTGGAGGCGCTCAGGTACAGAGACTGTGCAAGAAATGGTTTGATACCCCATCGCCAAATTCAGAAGGATGCCAGTTGGATAACACAGGCTTAGGAGCCTTGGCTGGCAAGATTCTTCCTAGAGACACAGCAGGGCTATAGGTCAGTTCTCATGCTGTTGGGGTGGTGAGGGTGGAGTGGCCAGAGCTTGTGGTGGATGACCCAAGTCAAGGAGTCAATGTTCTACAGGCAGAGCCAAGGGAAAAAGCTGAGTATCAGCAGTGCAGAGAATGCACAAGATAAGGATGCAGGGAGCTGGGAGAGCATCCCAAGCTAGTGGCCATGCTGTTTCCTTCCATACCCTGCACACTCACTGTCTGAGGCAGTGCCTAGAAGCACCCCAATACCTAGTACAAGATGGGTAGCCATCCTGAGAAATCTGAATGAGGCTTGACCGTGGTCTTATGCGGTGGCTTGTCGTGATATTCTTTGGGTCTAATATGGCTTCAAGCATTGTCAACTTCAAGAAGTCATGTACTTGAGCAACAAAGCGGAAACATGAGAAAAGGAAAAGGTGTTAGCAGCTCATCACAGGCGCTGCTACTCCCGCCCCGCATCGCTGACACGTATCCTGACGAGTCCTGTGGATACAAGGTAAAAATGTAATCAAAGCAACGTTTTCAGAAGTCCAATATCATAGCCCTGATTAGCTAATAAGATCTCAGCGGCCTGACGATATTAGTTTTCTGAATTGTAATTTCCATTTTTATTGCAATTCATCTTTGTCTGAGCCCAGATTCATTTCTCTCCAGTTCTAGGCACCAGTTAATTTGAAAAATGAGACAAGCACCGTGGACAGGTGAATATCCATCATATGTCCCGTATCTCCAGGGGACTGAGGCGTCCACACCTCCCATGGGCCCTCCCATGCGGCAGGTCCTCGCCTGATGCGCTGTGCTGGCATCTAACAGGTTCAGATGAGGGCAGCCGAGGCAGCGAACTGCCCAACAATTAAGGTTTTGGCTGGTCTGGGCTCCACGGCGCCTGATTCCCTCGAAGTTTCTGTGGCGGATTAAGTGTTCACAGCTTCCCACTGCCATCGCAGCCTCCCTTCCCTTCAAGCCTGCTGTTAAGCTGTCAGGGTAAACAATGGCCCTGCCTCGGGTTGCCCTCAGTGTCCATCAGACTCAGAGAAGCAGACGGCTATTGTCACTGTTGGCTCAACTCCCATCCGCTGGCAGTGTGTGTGCGTGTTTTATTTTTCCTCTGTGTGGTCCTCATCTGACTGAAAACAACTTTCCAAAAAGCAATTAACTTTCCATTCAAAATGAGGTGAAACCATTTCTCCTCCCATTCTCTCCCTGAAGATACTTCAAGGCTGGAATATCCAGGGTTTTCACTAACTGATGCAACATGGGGAGATTTTGTTCTAGAAGATTCCATGATTTAAGGACTCCAGACCTCAACCCAGATCCATTCCCGCAGCCCCCCAGGCATTCACTCAGAGTTGCTGGGAATTTTTTTCAGCTCTCTGGACCACGGCCAGCATCATAGCCGTGGTGTCTGCCTTGCTCTCTCATCTGGGCTATGACTTCTCCGGGGCACTGTTCCCCCATTTGCAGACTCATGGACCCAGCCCCCAACCACAACCACACATGAACGCACACGCAGCCCAGCCTCCTTGGAAGAACTTGCAAGGGATCACCTTCAGGGGCCTCACAAATCAAATACCAGAGATGAGGGGTACAAGAGGGAGCCCAGCAGCCCCTGAGGCCCAACCCCCACCTTCTCAGTCCCCCTTGCTGACCTCACACTGTCCAGCACAGAGACCACGGGCTGTGTGGTTAGTGAGCACTGGGAATGCCCACGCTCACACTGAGATGTTCTGAAAGTATAAAATATCTGTCCAGTTTAGAAGTCAACATAAGAAAAAAAGGTAAAATGTTTCACTCATAATTCCCATAGAGGGTACCTGTGAAAATAATGTCAGATATACTGAGACCAATAAAATATATTATTAAAATTAATTTCATCTTATTTTTAAAGTTCTAGAGTTTGGATTCCAGAAAAAGTAAGGCTGGGTAGAAGGCTCATACCGTATTTCCTCTGGGCAGCGCTGCTCTGGACTTTCCCGAGAGCACAGCCAGTCCCAGCTCCTGGCCCCAAAGGCCTCTTGGAGTCAGGGAAGAGAGGTGCCCCGCAGGACTGCACATTCTCTGGGGCAGAGGAAAGTACCCCATGTCTGGCAGGCCATGAAGAAGCAGGGTGGGGTTGGGGGAGAGAGCAGGTTCCCATTCACAGCTGCACAGCCTGCTTAGCCAGGCCTGCCCAGTGAGAGCACAGAACCCATATCTTTGTAGCAAAGTCAGTGTGTGTGTGTGTGTGTGTGTGTGTGCACGACTGCATCCATATTCCATGAGAAACACAGCCCATCAGTCTGTCTGACCCTCTTTGTGGAGAACCAAGGGTTTGTGTTGTTTATAGAGAACTACGTCCACCATCCCTTGAGTTTCATTCCTGAGTCCTTCTAGGGGGTGCATTCATTTCCTGAGGCTGCTATTTGTAACAAATTATCACATATTTGGTGACTTATAACAACAGAAATTTATTCTCTCATAGTTCTGAGGCCAGAAGTCTGAGATCAAAGTGGTGGCTGGGCTGTGCTCCCTCGAAAGCGTCTAGGAAAGAATTCCCTGGAGCTTCCGGCAGGTCCAGGCCCTCCTAGGCTGGAGACAGCATCATTTCAGGCCCTGTCTCACCCCCCAACCCATGGCCCCTTCTCTTCTGCTCAGGCAAACTGCCTCTGCTTCATTCTCATCAGAACACTTGCCATTACATTAGGCTCAGGGCCCAGGACCCTTTGCTCAACCATGCGTTGTGCCATGTAAGGTAATACAATTCCAGGGAGTAGGAGAGGGACGGTATCTTCCTGGGGACACTGTGAAGCCCCCCACAGAAAGTGGAATTGAACTGCTGATCAGGATTCCTCGTGAGCAGGGAACTTCTGAGTTCTCACTGCCTGAATGTAGCTGGGGTCCCAGAAGCCAGCTGGCATGCCCTCCTCTAACCCAGAGTGAATAGTAAACGCCTTTTATACTTTACTGAACTCTTTTTGATCTAAGTAAATATTCAACAGCTTCTCATTCCAGGAATCTGGCAATAAAGGGCCTCAAACCAAAATCACTCTTATAGGCAGATAGAATGGTGCGCACATTTATGGTGCAAAGGTTTTTTGTCTAAACCACGCTGGTGTGAATGAAGCCAGACCTCTGTCTCAGGCTGGTTGATAGCTCTTCATTGTTGTTTGGCTGGAGGTCTTCATCCACAAAGACCGTTCTCAAACCAGACCTTCACTGTCCAAACCCCCTGCTGTGTCTCTGACTGCCGGCTGCATCTGCCTGCACAAGAATGACCTGGACCCTTGTAAACGTGTCCATTCCTCAACCTCTCCCCATATCAGAGCCTCTGTAGATGGGAGTCCCTGGAGCTGCCTTTCTACCAAACTCTCCTGGTGATTTTTCAGTAAAATAAGGCTTGAGAACCACTCCTTGGCCTTCTCTTGACCTCTGTCACTAAGGGAAGCTGAGGCTATGGGTCAGCACCCAGGGACAGGGGCAGAGCTGACCCCAGGGACCAGCCACTGTTCTGCAATGTGGGACAAGTACAAGCCATCCAGTCGTAAATCACACAGTGAGAACTTTATAGCCTCTGACTCTGTCTTTGCCGCCTCCACCTTTGACACCCAGCACTGGCTTCTCTCTGTTTAGCAGAGAAAGGGAGCAGCCCTTGAAGGCTGAGAATAGGCAGGTCACAGCAACTGCCCTAAAGGTGACAGCATAATTTGGCCTTTTTTCGTGGTTAGTGATGGTGACTTCAAGGTGACATCAAGAAGCAGTGATACTGAGCTCCCTTTTTAACATAATGTATTATGAAAATAAGTCAGGCCGGGTGCAGTGGCTCATGCCTGTAATCACAGCACTTCAGGAGGCTGAGATGGGTAGAGTTCAAGACCAGCCTGGCCAATATGGTGAAACCCTGTCTTTACTAAAAATACAAAAATTAGCCAGGTGTTGTAGCAGGCGCCTGTAATCCCAGCTACTTGGGAGGCTGAGGTAGGAGAATCACTTGAACCCGGGAGGCGGAGGTTGCAGTGAGCCAAGATCATGCCATTGCACTCCAGCCTGGGCAGCAGAGTAGACTTCATCTCAAAAAAATAAGAATAAATAAATAATTTTTTTAAAAAAAGTTCAGTGTAAAGAAAGGCAGAAATTATAATGCAGAGAGCACGCTAACTAGGAAGGTGCAATTGCTGAGCCACGACTGGAAAATACTGATTGCTTCTGAGAGTTAATTTTGGGCTCTAACTTGACTGGGTTAAGGGATTCCCTGCTGGCTGGTAGAGCGTTATCCCCTGCTGGCCTATGAAGTGCCTCCTGAAGAGGCTAGCATTTGAATCCCGGCTGAGTAAAGACCCATCCTCACACAATGCGGGTGGTACCCTCCAGTGGGCTGAGGGCCGAGATGGGACAAAAGGCCGATGAAAGGTGAGTTCTCTGTCTGCCTCGGGGACACACATCTTCTCCTGCCCGGATCATCGGAACTCCAGGTTCCCTGGCCTTTGGACTCCAGGACTCTTTCTACGGAGTTACCCTTCAGCTCCTAGGTTCTCAGGCCTTCTGACCTGGACTGGGCTAGGTCACGGTGCTTCCCTGGTTCTCCAGCTTCCAGATGGTCTATTGTGGGACTTCTCGGCCTCCACAATCTCATGAGCCAATTCCCACAAAAATTCTGTTCTCATGGGTATGATATATATCCAAATCTACGCTATATCCCATTGTTTATATATACTGAGTAATCTAATAGATGAAGTATTTCTTCATCTAATACACTGTATTTCTTCAGAAAAACAGAACCAGTTGTGTGTGTGTGTGTGTGTGTGTGTGTGTAGAGAGAGAGAGAGAGAGAGAGAAAGATAAAGAAAGAGAGAATGATTATTATTAGGAATTGGCTCATACAATTACATAGGCCAAGAAGTCCCAACTTCTGCCATCTGCCAGCTGGAGACCCTGAAGAGCCAGTGGTGTGGTCCCAAGTCCAAAAGCTGTGGCAGGCTTGAGACCTAAGAAGAGCTGATGTTTTGCTCTGAGTCTAAATGCAGTAAAAAGGCCACGTCCCAGCTCAAGCAGTTGGGCAGGAGAGGTTCCTGCTTACTCAGTCTTTAATTCTAGCCAGGTGTTCATCTGCTGGGCAGAGGCCCACCCACAGGGGAAGGCCCATCCACTTTTCTCATTCTGCTGACTCAAATGTGGCTTCCACCCAGAAACGCCCACAGACACACCCAGAATAATGTTTGCCCAAATATCTAGTTACCTCATGGCTCAGTCACGTGAACACATGAAATTAACCATCACGCTGACCACTAGAACACAGGTGATTAGGAGTAAGGGTAAAAACGTGTGTGCAAGTGTGTGCAGATGTGAATGTGTACATGGGTGTGTGTTTGTGTGAATGGGCATGGCCAGGCGGCAGCCCCTCAGCCCCCAGGACCTGCTTCAGCAGGGACAGTTAACTCTCAGGTCGACCAGATGGTCAGATTGGAATGTTCGTGTATCTTCTGGCCAGGACAACCTTGCTCAAGGAGGAAACTAACACTTTTGCTCTGACCTGTAAGTGTCTCTTGACACCAATAAACAAGTGGACCCATTGGGCCTGGCATCCCTGGAAGCTCTACGTTGCAGACTGTTGCCCAATTCAGCTGGAGAACTGGGCTCCCTGACAGCAGCAACCTGGCACAGCAAAATAAAAAGGCAATCCTCAGGCCAGGTGTGGTGGCTCACACCTGTAATCCCAGCACTCTGGGAGGCCGAGGTGGGTAGATCATCTGAGGTCAGGAGTTTGAGACCAGCCTAGCCAACATAGTGAAACCTCATCTCTACTAAAAATACAAAAAAAAAAATGGCCAGACACGGTGGCAGGTGCCTGTAATCCCAGCTACTCAGAAGACTGAGGCAGAAGACTCACTTGAACCTGGGAGATGGAGGTTTCAGTGAGCTAAGATGGTGCCACTGCACTCTAGCCTGGGCAAAAGAGGGAGACTCCATCTCAAAAAAAAAAAAAAAAAGATAATCATCATTCTAGCCCTGCTCTCCGTACAGCTAATCTGCTTTAAGCTAAATTATTGAACTAGAATATCACTACCAAAAAGGACAGCAATTGTAGACAGTGCTAATAAAAAAAAAGACATCTGAGAATAGTTTATTTACAGGATTAACACTTTCTAAAAAAAAATAGCTTGAGGTAAAAATATAACATAATCAAGCACTTCATGATATGACTTTGTTTCCATTAGATCTGAATGTCACCTAAAATTTTACTGAGATTATTTCACTCATTTAGCAAATGTTTATTAAGAACTACAGCTAGTGCTCGACTTACGACCATGGCCGGGACCGCGGACCCGTCGTAACGTGATTTGGTCGTAAGTTGAGTAGGCTATATGTACAGTTGAAATGGTGCATGTGGAGACGGTAGTGCTGCCGGAAGCTGGTCCGCACTGTCGTACGCCCAGCTGGGCAATGTTTGCGCTGCCAGACATGGAGCAGTGGTGGCTAGTGATTGTGGTCGTAAAGTCGAATGGTCGTAAGTTGCATTGGTGGTAAGTCGATCAATACCTATACTACAAACCAAGCAAAGCAATCCTAGAGCTGGGCATTAGGGACTGTTACGTCAAAGATGTAATTTAAAAAATCATAAATCAGGCCGGATGCAGTGGCTCACACCTATAATCCCAGCACTTTGGGAGGCCAAGGCCGGCAGATCACTCGAGGTCAGGAGTTCGAGACCAGCCTGGCCAACATAGTGAAACTCCAACTCTACTTAAAGAACATAAGAAAATTAGCTCGGCCTTGTGGCATGTGCATGTAACTCGCTGGAGACGGAGGTTGCAGTGAGCTCAGATCACGCCACTGCATTCCAGCCTGGATGACAGACAGACTCCATCTCAGAAAACAAACAAACAAACAAAAATCAACAAACATAAACCTTTCATCTCACTGGCCTACTCATAACCTTCAGTGACTCTCTCTTATCTCTTGGGAAAGGTACTGTATTAGCTAATTCTCCCATTGCTATAAAGAAAAATCCGAGGCTCAGTAATCTATACAGAGAAGAGCTTTCCTTGGCTCACGGTTCTGCGGGCTGTATGAGACCCATGGTGCCTGCATCTGCTCAGCTTCCGGGGAGGTTTCAGGAAAACTCACAATCATAGCAAAGGCAAAGTGGGAACCACACCTCACATGGCAAAAGCAGGGGCAAGGCAGGCAGGGGCTACCTGCTTTCAAACAACCAGACAGCACAGTAACTCACTCACTGTCACTGAGGACAGCACGGAGGGATAGTGCCGGACCATTCACGAAGGACCCAAACCCATGACCCCATCACCTCCCACTGGCCCCACCTCCAACGCTGAGGATTACGATTCCACGTGAGATTTGGGCAGGGACACAAATCCAAACCATAGCCAACTCTCTCATGTGGTCCCTGAGGCCCATAAGGTCCCAGCGATGGCCCCTCTCTCACCATGCCCAGCCCCTTGTCCTATTTCTCCAGAGCTGGGATTTGTGCACTTTTTCTACAGAAGACCACGCAGTAAACATTTTAGGCTAAGTGTTCTGTAAAGTCTCCATCACAACTATTCAACTCTGCCAATAAGTCAGGCACAGACATTTGGGTGTGGCTGTGTTCCAGTGAAACTGTGTTTACAGAAACAGCCAGCGGCCAGATTTGGCCTGTGAGCCGTAGTGAGCTGACCTGATCTTCCGACTCCAGGCCTGGTCCACGTTCCGCCTGCCGCTGGAGTAGCCTCTTTTTTTCCTGCTTGGCTAACGCCTGCTCTTCCACTAGGTTTCAGTAAATATTCCTTGTCTAGATTGCTCTTCCCTGAGTCTTCAGAATGGATTCTGTCTTTTAAAACAGTTATCCCAGCTGTAATTAAAGAGAGAATATATGTGTGTGTGCCTGCCTGCGTGCGTGCATGCGTGCGTGTGTGTGTGTGTGTGTGTGTGTGTGTGTGTGTGTGTGATGGTTCAATGTCTGCCGCTCCATGAATCACCAGGGAAAGCCAGCTTCACTCCCCATACTATTTTCAGTGTGGCACCTGGTCGAGGCTCAATTTACACCTGTCGATCAACTTAATAACTCAGTGGAGTCATTTGATTAGAAAATGGCTGCATAAAAGCTAGGCCAAGCTTGTCTCCTTGACCTGACAGAGCCTGATAAATGGAAGCATGAGTCGGTCCTTCAGTGGCCTCTTCTCTGCTCCCCTCACCAGGTGAGGCGATGGGACGGAGGCCGCTGGTTTTGCCTTTCTCCCTGGGAGCATGCCAGCAGCTTTTTCCAGGTCAGCGCTCCCCTCACCAGCCCCGGGACCTGGTGTGAGTTATTGAGCTTCTCTGATCTTCCATTTGCTCTTCTGTAAAAGCGAGAACCACGCTCATCTCATGGGGCTGTTGTGAGGATGAACATGGTGACCTTCAGGGTTTCACAATTGTGGGTGTTAAAAGTCCATTGCATCCCATGACTTGATACACTGGATTTCCCTCTGTGTGGAAAATCTATGGTAAGCCCCAGAAGACCCAAGAGGGAAAGAGTCAATTATTCCACTGACATTTCAGATGAAGTAGGGGAACCAGTGAGTAATGATTTTCTCTGGAAAGGTCTCTTTAATTACAGCTGGGATAACTGTTCTAAAAGGCAGAATCCATTCTAAAGACTCAGGAATGAGCTCCCTAAGAAAGGAATAATTTACCAAAACCAAATGGAAGAGCAGGTGTTAGCCAGGCAAGAAGCAAGAGGCTACTCCGGCGGCAGGCGGAGCGTGGACCAGGCCTGGAGTCGGAGGATCAGGTCAGCTCACTATGGCTGGCGGGCCAACTCTGGACGCTGTCTGTTTTTGTAAATAAAGTTTGGCTGGACCACAGCCACACCCAAATGTCTGTGGATGTTTTGTGGTACGATGGCAGAGCTGAATAGCTGTCACAGACACTTTATGGAGCACTTAGCTTAAAATGTTTACTGTGTGCTCTTTGGAGAAAAAAATAAAAACAAAAAAAAGCTTATTTCCCTCTTCTTAGCCACCTCAGATCTAGCCAAAAGATTTTGCAGGGAAAATATAGGCAGAATTTAATATAAAACACATTTTCACATCTATCACAGCAATATTTATAATAGAGAAAAATTAGAAATAATCTGTGTCCAAAATCAGGGAGCAGAGTATGTAGATCATGGTACATTCGGGAATTGAATTGTATGTTTATCAAACTCCTTTAAAGCCAGGGAAACGGGCTGGGCATGGTGGCTCATGCCTGTAATCCCAGCACTTTGGGAGGTCGAGGTGGGTAGATCACATCACTTGAGGTCAGGAGTTTGAGGCCAGCCTGGCCAACATGGTGAAACCCCGTCTCTACTAAAAATACAAAAATTAGCCAGGTGCAATGTTGGGTGCCTTTCATCCCAGCTACTCGGGAGGCTGAGGCAGGAGAATCACTTGAACCCGGGAGGCGGAGGTTGCAGTGAGCCGAGATCATATCACTGTACTCCAGACTGGGCGACAGAGCAAGACCCTACTCAAAAAAAAAAAAAAAAAAAAAAAAAAAAAAAAAAAAACAAAAAAAAAAAAAAAAAAAAAAAAAAAAAAAAAAAGACCAGTAAAACACCTGTGTTCTAACGTTAAACAACAACAACAGCAGGTTAAAAATTACCTACCTAGGGATTTCATTTGTCTAAGGGAAATGTATTTAAAAACACAGATTGTAATAAAACAAAATATTAAACATGTCTTTCTCTTGTTAGTGAGATGATGGCTGGTGTGTATGTTTATGTGTGTGTTCACTTTTCTATATTTCCCTAATTTTCTACCCTAAGCAAATATGGCATTGGTGACTGAGAGGATATTTATCTGATTCTGGTTTATGGCACCCCAGACAGAATGTGACAGAGATGAAGAGGTACCTCTTCCCAGCCTTTGAAGCCTACCTTAGACATTGAAGGGTTAAAAACTCTGGCGTGAGGACTCCTGCCTGGACATCAGGCCGTGGAAAGTGCAGTCAAGTCATGACCGTTGCCACCCTGGCCACCAGCGGATTTCAGTCTGGGCTGCCTGGTACAGGTGAGGGCATTGGCTCACAGCCTGGCTCCCCAGGGCTGCGCTCCAGGGAAGGGCAGGCCCACCTGCGGGGAGCTCCGAACCGCTCTGTCCGCGGCTACCTCCAGAGAGGTGTGGGAGAGCCACTGCCCTCTGCCAAGAGCACGCGAAGCCCGGGCTTCAGGACTAGCTGCTGACCTTTGTCATTACGCATGAGCCTTCCACTCACATCTTATTAAATTTCCAAATACAGCTTGTCGGCTGCCACTGTTACTGTCCCCATTTTTTACTGAGGAGAAAACTAAAGGTTAAAAAGACAATAAACTGACCAAAGTCTCACAGCCAGGAGTTTAACCTAGGTTTGATCTACTCTATATTCCTCAACCTTCAAGCAGGAGATGATAGCCCTCTCTTCTGGATCTGATTCATGAGTTTCTCTGCTGGGCTCCTGCACTTCCAAATCCAGTGCTCCCTGGATTTTCTTAGCTGGACTTGTCCTCCTGTGGGCTCCACTTTCTCCTCGTGGGAACTTTGTTAATTCAACAATTATGTGTCACAGGCCTGCTTTCCAAATGACACTGTGATAGGTTGGCCTTCGAGAAGCTGTGTGACAGCGCCCCAGTCCTTGATCTGACCGAGCTTAAAAAATGGAAATAGGAGTCCTTGAGCAGCAGGTGATGAGTGAAGGAGGATGGCCAGGTCTTGATGTCATGGCTAAGCCGTGATCCCCATGTGAACTCATCTGAGCCTGGCAGCCCATGGGTCAGATGCAGGTTCAGGCTTTTTTTGACCGCACTGGCCGTTCTGTTCCAGGCAGAGCTTGACTCCAGAGGACCTGCAGCATCCCAGCTGGTGGGGACAGGGAGGCCTGTGCAGAAGGGAGACTTCACTGACAGGGGGAGAGTCCCACATGTCAGCAGCAGAACAGAAAGGGCCAGTGCAGGAGGAGGCTGTGGAACAGGAGCAAGAGGGACCCTAGCGGAGCACATGGAGGGGAGGAAAATGAGCAAGTCCCAGGACTCCAAGTAGAGCCTGTCCCAGACACTCACTCACTTAGACCTCTAGTCTGGGAAGTCCTAAGTTGTGAAACAGCAACAGTGGAGGTGAACGGAGCCTGGACATAGGTCATGTTCCATCTGGAAGCTTCTTCCATAGACAGTAGCTCCAGCCGGCCTGCAGATTCTCCCCTCTGCAGACCACGCCGCAGGTCTTGGCAGGTGGGAAAGGATCCCTTAATAAGCGCAAGGGGTGAGCCAGTCCAGCCTGAAGGCTGTGGAATAGGATGTATGCTCTAAGAAACCACCCAGCCAATGCACCCAGGTCTGTCTTCAGAAACTCACCATCCATCAGGAGTCCTAATTTTATACCACAGTGATGTTTGAAAGCTGTTTCGTTTTGATTCATGTAAGTTGAGTCTCCCCCTGGGCTGACTGCTTAACTGGGATTCATGTGCCTGCATCCTGCCCCAGGGACCTTCCACCGGGCTGGGCAGAGAATGCAGAATGCTGGAGAAACAGCTTGGGCTCATGCCAGCCAGAACCAGGCTGGAATCCTGCCTTGGCCCTAGGACCTCAGTCACAGTCTTTGTTACCTTCATGACAGAGTTCTCATCTGTAAAATGGAATGATTGCATCTAGAAGCCAGGGCTGGGGCTGGATGAAGGGAGAGAGGTGCCTTGGGTAAAAAATTGAAAGAGCTGCTCTCAGGTTCTGCAAGGGCAGAGAGTAAGCACCTCCTCGAGTTGTATGCCTCTAAATTAGGCACCTCTCTTGCCTCACCCTAGTCCTGGCTCTTCCTGGGTCCACACTGGTTCCTGAAGCCCAACCACCTGCCTACTGTCACCTTTGTGCCCAGAAAGCTGGTCCCAAAAGTCTCCCCTGGTGTTGGAGGTAATTGCTTCACGCACAACTTTGCAAATAGAGGGTCTCCAACCACGAATGCAAGTGGATGCCAGTTCAACGTAGATGTCCGTGACCAACATTTAAAAATTGAAATGGATGAGGCCGGCCTGGAGTGGAATTAAACAATCAAAGAAAAGATCAGGCTGTATCTTGTGTGATTTTTGTAAGACGTTTGTTCTCACTCTGTGTGTGTGTGTACAGTGTGGGTGTCCCCGCACATACACTGAGCTGTAAACTGTATCCCTTACCTGAGTGCCTATCCAGGCTGAGGATGCACCTGCTCCTCCCCGCCAGCTGGTCTCTGCCTGACCTGTCCCTGTCTCACCCCAACCTGCTTCCAAGCACACAGATGGCTGTCATTCCCAAGGGAAGACGCTCCCTCGAGCAGTAGGTATACAGGGTTTTATGGATGCTTTATTCTTCTGTGGGGGTTCATGCCCTCAGCAGCCAGCTTCCAGGAATGACAATGACCCACCAGGCCTCACCAGTCATAGAGTGGGACGGCCAGACCTATAGACAAAGCTCACAGTTCCCAAGCAGTCTGGACTCTGGCCTGTGGTGGCCCAGGCCCTGAGTGAGGCTCGTGGGGACAAGGGGAGAACTCTTCACCTCCCCCAACCACCGTCCCTGAGGAAACACCTGGAGCTGACTCAGAAGAACCAGCTGCTTCACCTTGCACCTGAAATGGTGGTTGAAGCCTTTGCAAAGGAGGAAGGAAATGCCAAAACCTATGAGACATACCGCTGGTCCTGAGATAAGACACAGACTCACCGTGGCTGATAATGAAGGTCTGTATGTGAAGACACCAAGAGGCTGGAGAGGGCCGGGAAAGGGAGTGGAGTTTCTTGACAGCCTCACATGCGAGGCCTTTTCTATGCTATTTCAAGAGCCCTGCACTATGATTGCACTTCTATTTACAACTGATGAACTTGAAATTGCCCCAAGTTTGTATGCGTTGGGAACAGGAGTCACACAGACATACACACACAATGCATTCCGTCGTTTATTCCACAAATAAAGACCAAGCAAATAGCATACTCCATGCTCAGCAGAATGCCAAATAGTACAGAAGTGCCCTCAAGAAGTTCCGTCTACTGTGGGAAGATGGACATACCACAGGTAAGCGCATTCAAGTTATCAATGTTCTCCTGACTCAAAATAGAGAACTCACTGGGTGACTGGTGAATTCTGCCAGGAGCAGGTGGTTAGGGCAGGGAGGGAGGGTGAGAGTAGGATTCCTTACTCCGTCTGGGTGAGACCTGTTCTGACCAGGAGATGCTTTTTTGAGGACATGGACCTTGGAAAAGGTCCTGATTTGGGCTCACATTAGCAAGGGCGCTGGAGAACAAATAACCAGCCCCCAAGCTATGCCACGTGGACAGAATCCCAGGGGAAGAGGGCAGGCAGGAGAAGACAGGAGGCAGCTGTCAAGAGCACAAGGAAGGACCTGTAGTTATAGACACAAGCACATCTCTGCTCTCCATCCCCCGGGTCTACAGATAGAGGTTGCATTTTCTTTACTATCCCACTCAGAGGACAACCAGTCTCAAATGTTCTCAAGAGCTCAGCGTTCACTGAGGACTGAAAAAGAATACAGTACCTGAGGTCATTATGCAAGCGAAGTGAACTGCACAAATGCCCATTTGGGCGGTTGTTTTTCAGGACTGATGAGGTCACCCCTTTTGGAAAAGGTCCACTCGCTGCCCTTTCCAATAGACATACCTACATGGGTCTCCTGTAACCACCAGGAGGTAAACGCAAGCCACTTCGTCAGACAGGTAAAGGGAGGGAGAGCCAGGAGGGGACCCGAGCATAGGTTGGGTGGGGAACACAGGAGAGGTCATGGTCACTTTCAAAAAGCTGGTGCGGGCTCCAAGGAACCAGAGCTTTCACTGCTGCATACTGCTGAACAGTGACAGATGCAATCTGATTTTTATGCTGAAGTCTCAGCACAGGAAAGAGACAGGACTGCAGCATTCATTAGAAAGTTTATATTCTTAGTGGGGTGTGTGTGTGTGTGTAAACATATTTTTGCTGTTAGAGATATCAACATCTTGCATATTCCATTTGCTTTTCTTCCAACATAGAAAAGCCTTTCCTTTGGGTTGGGGAAGCCCAGGACATAATCTGATAGAAGAAACTCAAACCCAGAAAGACTTTATGGGATACTGAATTGGCTTTTCTTGGGAAATGGCTTCTTCCAAGATTGCTTTCATTATGAGAATGTCTTTTACAAGGCCATTTTCAAATACGGCATATGACATTTGATTGGGCCCTCCTTTAAAAAGGTCAGGTTTGCTTTAACAATGGCTCATGTCATTTCTATGCATAGTAGGAAAATGCTGGCTGCTTGACAGATCTAAAGCAGAATGTATTTTTTCAACCATTTGATTAAGACCTTCTAGGGATGGTAACCCAGCAGTGTACATAACTATGCGGATATGGTAGTAATTATAATGTGTGAACAGGCCAGGAAGGTTAACTCTGTTTCATTTTGACACCTGAAGGTGTCCAGTGAAATGTCAGTTAAAAATGTCCATATAAAACCACGCTCCTTTCTGCTTCCAGGTCCCAAGATACATGTTTGATATTAGCCACAAGGCCAGTAAGTGATGGGAAAAAACAGGTAACTCAAATCATATTCCACTGCCCACCGTCCACAGATGGGTATCCTTGCAGAAACACCATGGTAAAATCTGGCTCACTCATGGAGTCCTCAATAAAGGTGTCTTGTTACTGGAATACCGAAATAGACCCAAAGAACAACCAAATGCCTTGCTATCAAGCAAAGGAACAAAGAACTCGCCCTTGTCATCTAGTCCATCAGCCTGGGCCACACTTGTCCAGAGGGCTGTGTCTTCCTGGCACCTGAGTCTCTGCCTGACTATACCCTGGGCTTGAAGCATCATCTTAATATTCTACTGTGGACCACTCTAAGTCCTCGCTGCATCAGCCCAGGGCTCTGAGGACCCTGGGGATGGGATGTCCTGGGTCCCGGTGCCTGCACACCCACTCTATCCTTTCATGTTGCTGCCCCCCCGTATTCACCCCTGGCTCTCAGGCTCCGGCACCCTCCTCACTGCAGTACAACCAAGTCCCCACAGCTTTCTAAGCTCCCCTGGGACTCCCACTCCAGCCCCAAGCTGCCGTGAGTTACGTCCCAGTAACCAGAGCATCTGCTGGCCTGAAATGAGCACCTGGCCCCAGCCCTGTTGCTTGGGCAGAAGCCCTTCTCTCAGGACCCCTTTTGTAAATTCTATGGGCCTGGTCTGCTTGCTGGGCAGTGCCCACCTTGTAATAGGCCACGAGACCCCATGACAAAACCACCGGCAGTCCCATCACTGCACAAAATCCTGATTGGACTATCACAGCCACATCTTTTCCTACTACCCCTGACCAAATCACACACTGTCCTCTCTCCAGGAGTTCCTAAGGACAGAAATTCAAATTCACCCTAGATCAACGGCCCCTCTCACCTTGTCTTTGGCACCCCGGGAGGGCTCCCAAGCCCAGCCCTGGGCCACCCCGGAGTTTTCAGTTTACCATCATGACCCCTGGGTTCTGGTTTCCTGTGAAGAACAACTGTTCAGCTCATGAGCTGAAGGGAACTCCCACTACCAGAGAGATGAGGAGTGGCACGTTCCATTCAGAGTCGATCTGTGTGTGTGAACCACCCTAAAACTGAAAGCAGTGTCAGGAGACCTCATGACTGGGGAGAAAGCCACAGCCACAACATGCTACTGAGCAAAACCCAGGGACGTTAGAATCAGATGCTCCTAAATGTAATTCGTGGCTCTATCATTTACCAGTCATGTTACCTTAGGCACGATGTCTAGTTCAATGACTCAGTTTCCTCATCTGCAAAATGGGAAAATTCTAGCCCTTGAAGGACTGTTGTGAAATTAAAGGAGATGTCAAACGCGACATTTATGTTCACAGCAGGTGCTCACTGAATGTTACTCTTCTTCCCTTTAATCCCCATTCCAAAACCTAGTCCTCTGTCATCTCTCCCTGACCTGCCCAGACACCACTGCCACCCCAGTTCTACACAAGGCTTCATATTCATCTAGAAGGGCATGTCTATTATAGGAGGTCTTGCAAGCGGCTGGCTGCGGATTCAGCCTGGGTTTAAATTGTGGCTTTAGGCTAGGTGCAGTGGCTCAAACCTGTAATCCCAGCACTATGGCATGCCAAGGAGAGGGGATCACTTGAGGCCAGGAGTTCAAGACTAGCCTGGCCAACGTGGCAAAACCCTGTCTCCACTAAAAATATAAAAAAATTACCCAGGCACAGTGACACATGCCTGTAATCCCAGCTATTCGGGAAACTGAGGCAGGAGAATTGCTTGAACCTGGGAGGCAGAGCTTGCAGTGAGCTGAGATTACGTCACTGCACTCCAGCCAGGAAAGAAAGCGAGACTCTATCTAAAAAAAAATGTTGCTTTATTATTTGCAAACCATCTAGTCTTAGTCAAGTTGATTCATCTCCCTGCCTGTTCCCTCAATTATAAAATTAAAACAGGACAAGTCACACTTACCACAAATGATTACTTTGAGAAATAAACAAGCTTCTTTTGGGAAAGCACCCATGACCAGGCAAATGCCAGCCCCAACTTGTGCCTTCCATGCCTTCTCTTGTGGCACCAGGGCTCAGGAGGGGATGAGCTTCACAACTGCTTTTGCCCTGCCCTCTCTGACATGCCCAAGGTCTGCAGAAGGAGAGGCCAGAGCCCTTGGTTAGGGACAGGGTCCTGCTCTGCCCCTAACCAAGGGCTGTGTGGGAACCTGCTTCTCTCCACTCCAGATTGAGAAGGTTAACAGAGTCCCCCCAAGATCAATTCCAACACTCTATTTAAACCCTTCCATCTCCTCACCAGCTCTCCAGAAGGAGACACGGCGGTGAGAGGACGAAGCCGTCCTTTGGGCTGGTTCCTGTTCCTTTCCTCTCTGTTCCCCATGATACTTGCCCTAGGACTTTCTGCCCTAATCTGTTCCTAACAGCATCTGCCACTTAAAACTCTCTTCCTTATCTTACACATAAAGTTAAAATAATAACAACAATAGTATTAATAATAACAAGGCTTAGAGGACTGAGGATGGAGACGTGGGCACCCTCCTAGACCTTGAAACTACAGTGACTCACCCACTTCTCCCTTCTTAAGATTTAACCCACACTAAACTTGGGCCAGAGCAGAAGCAGCTCATTAAATATGCACCCCCCCACCGAATACACACACATCACACAGCAACACAAAGAATATGTTTGCAACAGATATCCCTGGAGATTTTCTTCAAAGTATCCCATGAAGAACCCAGATCCGCCTGTTACAATTTCTGTGTGTTAGCCTGGGTGTGTACAGAACAACTGAAAGCCCACCGAAGGGAAATGATTGGCCCCTTCTACCTTCCCAGGCAGGTAGCTGGAACGCATGAGTCTCTCGGGGACTTGGAAAGAGAATTTTACCTGCATATGTAGCCTTAGCAAATGCAATTCAACTGTGCAAATATTTGCTCAGACTCTCCGTGCTTCGAGAAGTATCCCTAAGGATGCTTGTTAGAGAGGCCAGCTCAGCAGCTGAGGTGGTCTCACTCTGGGTCTCTTTCCTGAGCAAGCACTTCACAGTTGCCTGACACATTGAATTGTGTAAACCATAAAATTAACAGCAGCCCCAAAGATCAAAGGCTAAATTAGACATTGCGAAGCACATAATAGTACACAGGCCTCGTTTCTGGCACGGTAAAGGAGTTCCTCTAACTGCACACAGGAATGAAGACCTGGCAGGAAGCACAAGCTGCCTCCTGAAACTCTGGAAAAGAATAAGAGTATTACAGGTATCAACTCTTCAAAACGCAAACCTTTAAATGATCTAAAACTAGAATTAGGTGTATTTCTGAGGACTTGAAAATCTTTTAAATAGAAAATCATGCTCATTTTTAATGATAAAATACTCAAGTGGAAATACAAAAGTTATAATAATAAAGCATATAAAACAATACATGTTTTGACATTCGAAATGGCCAGATTTGAAGAGAAAGCATATGGTATGTTTACACCTGCCAACTTTCAGTCCCATTCTAGGAAATTTTATGACTGGAAAACACAGTACGTTAATAAGCAAATGCATTATTAAACCAAGCATGGCTTTGGGTGCTTACTCTAAGGAAAAATCACCAGTTAGTAAAGTGAGAAATTATTTCACACTAAATAAAACCTTCGACAGGCTTTGTAAATCTTTCCCCCATCCCAAGGACCTCCATTCATGCCCCCAGAAACCCATTCCTGACGCCAGCACACGCCAAGTCTTGCGTAATACGCACTGCGGGTGGGAAGATGGATGGGCTGGGGTCTGCTTGGAGCCGGGCTGTTGCCAGGCTCTCCTCATGGCAGGAACGTCACTCACATGCCAGGAGAATCCAATTTGCAGGAAGGAGCCAACCTAAGGGGGTCTGGGCCGTTGATTCATTCATCCACCAGCATAAACTATGCCATTCAGTGAGTGTTGGCAGTGCAATGAGACATAGCTCCTTGGGATCTTAATGCTCTATCAGGCAAATAATGCATATATAAAATAAATAAAATAAGTACAAATAAGAAGATCAAGATAATAATAGAATAATGAGCACTTATGGAGCCTGTCCTCTGTGCCTGCCCAGGGCCAAGTGCTTTACAAGCGTTAGTCCATGATAACCCCCTCCCCACAAACTGTGGGAGGTGAGAGGTTCTCCTCCATGTTCGGGCTTCTATTGAGAAGCTACAAGAGAGTCCAAGGCCCATTTTTAGCACTTTACAAGCTTCAATTTGTTTCTCAATAGCCCCAGTTCCCTAACTTCCTTTACTTGCATAGCACGTTTTTGTTGTTGCTGTTCTTGTTTGTTTTCGTAAGGTGCCTTAAACCACTTTGAAACATATGATAACCTTATAAGAATTTATTTACTAAATTTAATGTGTCTGAACTTAAACTATTTATCATTTCCCCTAAACCTCCTGCTTTTCCCATGTAGGCTGTTTTGGTCCCAGAGCTCAAACACTGTTGTCTTCTTTGCTAAGTCCCTTGTACCTTCCAAGATTTGTCTCCCAACTCTGCCTGATAAAGTACTTTCCATTCCTCCAGCAGCAGCTTCCTGGCTCATTCCTTCCATTCCTACTACTGTCATCCTGGGTGGTACATAGGATGCCACTAACCTAGGATATGGAAATACTCTTCCCATTGGTCCTCTCCTCTTCAGTTTGTCTCTAAATCATTTTACTTACTTAGAATTAGGGTGGGTCATCATTAGCTTCCAAAGGCAGAGCCCTCATCATCACATCATGCCTTTCAAACCTTGTGTGGCAGTTGGTGCATGTCCCATTCATTGATCCATTCATCCATCCACTTACCCACCTATCCATCCACCCACACACTCATCCACCTATCCACCCATTCATTATCCATCCACCCACCCACCCACACATTCATCCACCCACCCACCCATTCACCCATTCATTATCCATCCATCCACCCACCCACACGCTCATCCACCCATCCACCCATTCATTACCCATCCATCCACCCACCCACACATTCATCAACCCATCCACCCATTTATTATCCATCCATCCACCCACACACTCATCCACCCATCCACCCATTCACCCATTCACCCATCCACCCATTTATCATCCATCCATCCACACATCCACACATTCATCCACCCATTCATTATCCATCCATTCACCCACCCACACACTCCTCCACCCATCCACCCATTCATTATCCATACATCCGCCCACCCACACATTCATCAACCCATCCATCCATTTATTATCCATCTGTCCACCCACACACCCACACACTCATTCACACATCCACCACCAATTCACCCATCCACCCATTCATTATCCATCCATTCACCCCCCCACACGCACTCACCCACCCATCCACCCATCCATCCATTTATTATCCATCCATCCACCCACACACCCACACACTCCTCCAACCATCCACCCATTCACCCATTTATTATCCATCCATCCACCCACCCACACATTCATTATCAATCCATTCACCCCCCCACCCACACACTCCTCCATCCATCCACCCACACACCCACACACTCATTCACACATCCACCACCAATTCACCCATCCACCCATTCATTATCCATTCACCCCCCGACCCACACACTCCTCCAACCATCCACCCATTCACCCATTCATTATCCATCCATCGACCCGCCCACACATTTATCTATCCATCATCCATCTAGTTCCCCACCTACACACCCATCCTCTCAACCATCTAGCCATGCAAAAGCATGATGGAACCCTTTCTCGGTGCCTGCCCAGTGCTGAATAACTTATACACATTAACTCATTCTATCCCCACTTTCAAACCCTGTGAAGACATTTCTCCTCTCCTGAAGAAATGGACAGTGATGAATAACTTTATCAAGGAGGTTAGAACAATAAAGCCCAGAAAGTACAAGTGATTCAGCAAAGGGTTTGAGTTCTGAGGAACTGGAGCTGTCATTAAGCAAATTAGGATAATATAGAAGAGATGCAGATTTGGGAAAAATGATAATGGGTTTGAGTGGAGGCTTGTTGAACTTAGTCAACAAGGCCTTGTAAAGGTATGTCTAGACTTTGGGGAAAGGCTGGAGTTTAGATTTGGGAGCCATTGACATGGTAAAAATAAGTTGATGTCATGATGACAATGAGACTATCGAAAGAGGGTATGAAAAAGAAGGAATAAAAGTCATTCTCTCTTGTGCTCAGAGCTGACTCATCAGAGAGGATAACCATTCCCCACAAGGGAGACTGCAGAAGAGAGAACAAGCAGGTGTGGGCCATGACTCCAGGAAACCTCCATGCTGACGGCTGCAACAAGGACAGCTGTCATCTGTCTGTCTCCTCAAGAAGGGATTTCCAGCTTTCCTTGTTCTCCATGTCAACTGCTCCCAAGAAGGAACTCAATGACTGTGTGATGAATGAATGCACAAATTTAAGGAGCTACGAGTAGCTAGCTACCCTTCAGCTTTGGGTAGGCAGCTCCAACTCCATTACTTTTTTTTTTTTTTTTTTGCCTATAAAATGCAAAGAATCCCACAGGATGTAAGAAAGTGGTACGTTGCAGATAAGAAGCTGATTCAGTGAGGGTGTCACTGTCTATTGGTCACCTTTCCTTCCTGGGTCACACTTTCCTCTTCTGTAAACAGGGCCTATGGGACTCTTTTGAGTTCTCTTCCCGATGGCATTTCAGGACTCTAAATGCACAAAGGAATGCAGACTTGGTGGGGTGCCTGGGCAGTGGGAGGGGACAGAGACCAGGAGGGCAGGAGCTGTACCTGTTTTCCATGAATGCAGTCATGGTGGCAGGATTCCTGGGTCATCCCCTCAGCTCAAAACCAAGATAAGAGATAGCATTCCTCCTTTCCAATCACTGTCATGACTGACAGGTTCTGCAAAGTTCCCTCTACCCAAATGGAATGCAGACTGTAGACACAAGGCATTCCCCAACACCACCCTTCAAAACTGACAAGGCTTTCCCCTGCAAATAGAGTCCCATTGGGCAATGTTTCAGCCCTGAAGCCCCTTTCCCTCTGAGAGACGCTGGAAAAAGGAATGTTGATGAGGCAAGAACACAGTGTGGTCAACTGAAATCTGCAAGTTTATTTTATGCAATCTGAAGCTAAAAATGTAGGATTGAGATTCCCTATGTCCTAACGTGGTATTTATCCTATTATACAACTCTGGCAGAAATCCTGCAGGGTATATCTTATAACCATTTACAGATGAGTGGATTCAAAATGTGAAGGAAAACGTACGGTCTGTTGTTTTCAGCAATGCAGCCAATCAAGGGGCAGAACACTCCCCTAAAATGTGAACTACAAGAGACAAGCACATGATACCCTGAGAGTTAGACTATAATATTTACACATGAGGGGCAGGCCTGAGGTGTGTGCAAATCTCACTTTCTAGAGAGGCAGGGCTCCCTTGCCCATAGAGCTTTGCCGTCCTTCCCTCTAAGGACAGGATACATGCGGCGAATACAGGTGAATTCCCTGAGGAGCCCAGGACACAGGGCCCCAGGTAAAGTGAGTGGGCAGGGTCTGGGGAGAGGGTGTGCCATGCACAGGCATGACACGGCCAGTATCAATTGCAATTTCACCACAAACATGGATGTGTTGGGCGTCCCTGGCCTAGCAACATGAAAGGCAGCAGAAATGTCACAGGCAAGGGCTTGGGGCTCAGGCTGACCATGGGCCCAACTGCAGTGTCCCAGCCTAGCACTTGTAAGCTGCATGGACTTGGACTTGGTCTTTATCTTGGTGTCATCTTCCTAATATATGTTCACCTGGCCATTGTAGCCGGCTTTGAAGATGGAGGAAGGGGCCACACACCAGGGAGCACAAGTGGCTTCTGGAAGCTGGAAAAGGCAACGAAGTGGATTCTCCCCCAGAGTCTCCAGAGGGAACCAGAAAGCTGCTCTCACAGCCTCATCAATGCTAGTTTATAAAACCCTTGCATAATCAATCCCTTCCCAAGCACCTTCTAAATTCTAATTGGCCTCACCTCCAGGAAGTAAATGCATGGCCAGGCACCCCCAAGCCCTCACTGCAGCCCTGGCAAGTACCCCCTTTATTTTGTGCCATGTCTGAGAGACTGAGGGCAGTTTGCTGGCAGTGATACCCAGAACTCCACTATACCAGGTGCTCTTCCATTTTTTTTTTTTTTAAATCAGCTTTTCTTGTTATAGCACAGGTCAGACACTCTAGGATCAGTCTGCAGTTGAAAGCCATCTCCAAAGTTCTCCACCTGAGTCTGACCTGCTGCACAAGATGCCATGGACAGGACAGCACCTGCCCAGGCTCTTCAGTGGCAGACACAAAACAGCTGCATCCCAGGGTCAAGGGCGTGAGGGCCTATGCTTGCCCCAGGTGGGAGGAAGATGACGAGGCTGAGGCAATGAGAAAGAGGCCACACTCAGGACAGGGCTTGTTCTTCCCTGGGGTTGAGTCAAAAGTGCAGAACCCCAGGGACCAGACGTGGAATCTGTGGTAGGCATGGATCAGCCCAGGGTCCTTTCAAGCAGCCTGCCCCACGGGGGTGAATCCTCCAGCAGGAGCTGCGCAGGATCAGGAGATGGCCAAGGAGGGGCAGTGCCCACAGCCAAGCAGCCAGGGGAAAAGCCAGGGGAAACTATTCATTTCCTGTCACTCCTGTAACAGTGAGCTCAGACAAAGTGACTTAAAACCACGCTCATTTATTACCAGGTGGCTCTGGGGTTCAAGCCTGGAATGGCCTCACTGGGCTACAGCAAAGGTTCTGGCTGGGTTGGCTCCCTCTGGAGACTCTGGGGAAGAATCCATTTCTTTGCCTTTTCCAGCTTCCAGAAGCCACTGTGTTCCCTGGTGTGTGGCCCCTTCCTCCATCTTCAAAGCCGGCGACAGTGGCCAAGTCCTTCTCACCTGCCTCTCCCTGGTTCCTCTTCCATTTTAAGAACGCCGGGGATTACCTCAGGCCCACCCAGATAGTCTGATTGGCTCAGCTGATTGGCACCCTTAGTTCCATCTGCCTCCTGGGTTCTCTATGCCAGGTAACCTCCCATACACAGGTTCCCAGGACTGGGGTGCAAACCTCTCTCACACCGCAGGGAGCCTCCAAGGACACGAGAAAGCAGCCTCTGGGAAGAAAGTCGTCGGCTGAGACATCTGTCATGACCAAAAGCGCAGAGTATCTGCGACTGGACCATGGAGCCAGAACCTCCACACCTCCTAGGACAGGAGAGCCAGCCCGGAGGCTTCCAGGCCAGGGCCAGCGCAGGAGGGGAAGAGATTGGAGGTGAAGGTTGATTTGGAGGTGAAGGTTGATTTAGGGGTGAAGGTCAATTTAGGTAGACAGTTTAGTTGTTTTTGTTTTGTTTTGTTTTGTTTTGTTTTGCTTTGTTACAGAATGGAGACTGGAAATTCAAAGTGACCGCAGGATGTTGAATCATTTCAGTGAGAGCAGAGAAGTCATGAGGAAGGCCTGGGCCAAGAGGAAAACATAGCCCGCTGGGGGAGGAAGCAGCAGAGGAGATGAACTGTCTTCTGTGGTTACCAGTCGGCTACAGCTCGGGGCGGATCGTCCTCTCTGCTCCAGCTCCCTTTCCCCCAACTATGCAGTGCACCATTTCCAGGCCTGCACCACCCTGGCTCTCCTCTTGTTTGAGATGCTGATGTATGCCCTTGCCCTTCTCAAAGGTGAGGTCAAAATGCAGCAGTGAGCTGCAGATGCAGATGCGGGCGGAGAGGCAAGGCAGCTAACGCAGCGGCAAGTCACACTGCCTGGATTCCACAGAAGCCACAGCACACTGGTGCTCTCCATGAAAAATTTTCCATGCCATTCTGCCTTCTTAATTCCAAATGGGAATAATCTGCCTTATCCGTGAAAGTCTTCAAAACGGCAGGCAAATCTGATATTTAAATAAATCCCTGCAAAGACGTTTTTCTCAGTGTTTTTTGTATGAGTAAAGGATTATCAACAGCCTCATCCATCACATCCTGCAATGCATTCAAACCACTAAAATAAGCTCATGTGGGGAGATTATGACACGTAAAATTCATGTGACAAAACAATGGGTGTAAAATTAGCCTGAAAACCATACTCCAACATGCTTGGAATGCCTCGATCAGTCAGAACAAACAGCTATTCAGTGGCCACCTTGTGTGGTGGAATTACACGTTATTTTTATTTTCTCTTTTTCTTTTTTCTGTTTTTTCCAGTTATTATCAATAAGTAGGTATTGCTCTTTAATCAGTAAGATAAATATATGTTATACTTTATATTTTAAACAGCAACTGTACTTTGGGGATAAAAAGAAAGGAGAGGAGGATGAGGCAGAGAAGGGGGAGAGGAAGGAAGGGAAGGAGGAAGGCAGGGAAGGAGAGAAGAAAGCCTCTCCTGCAATCCCAGTGCTTTGGGAAGTCAAAGCAGGAAGATCACTTGAGCCCAGGAGTTCAAGACTGGCCTGGGCAACATAGTGAGACCCTGCTTTACAAGAAGCTGAAAAATCAGCCTGGCATGATGGTGCCCACCTGTGGTCCCAGCTACTCAGGAAGCTGAGGTGGGAAGATCACCTGGGCCTCGGTGGCTGAGGCTGCAGTGAGCCATGATGGTGCCACCGCACACCAACCTGTACAACAGAGCAAGACCTTGTCTCAATAAAAGAAAAAGAGAGGGACAGAAGGAGGGAGGAAGGAAGGAGAGGCACAGTCCTTGCCCTCAGGCAATCTGCAGGTGGCAACAGGAGTGGACAAGCGCACAGCTGGTTCACTACACCCGATACGAATGCGTGGTAAGGGGCCACATAATTGCTTTCTGGGTGTGAAGAATACTTTTACCCAGATGAAATATCCTAAATAACTCCCCGGCTCCTGGAACTGGACAGTGGCGTGGGACCTGAGTGGACTGCCTCTTGCCAGTTGCACCTGCCCACCAGCAGTGTCTGGCTGCTTGACTTGCCTTGCGTGCATTTCTGTAATGAGAATGCAGGTCATATTTTTGGATATGCAATCGTTTGGATTCAAATCAGTTCAAAATGCTCCACCTCAAATCCCCACTCTTGGGCCCTCTCCACTTGGGAACAAGACATTCCTTTATCCCGGACTCATGCCCAGGACTCCCCGAGAAGAGCAGTTCTGTGGGCAGAGACAGGGTCCCTTCTGCACAGCATCCACCACTGCCCTGTCTCCTGAGTCCCCACCAGGCCCAGCAAAGGAGTGTGTGCGATGCCTGCAGAGCAATGACAGACCCACTGTGCGACGGTACTGGTAAAAGCAATACAACCCTTATCAAGTTTCAGCTGCTTCCTCCCGTGGGAGACAGGGCAGGGAGAAACACCAGCTCCTGAGAAATTGGTCCCTCCTCCGCATCCTTCCCACCCCACCCCACCCCCAAACACCATTTGACGGCCCTCCCAGCACACACATCGCCCTGGAAACCAGAATAATTCCCCCTAACAGCACACTATTCCCACGGCATTCAGGAACTCTCAGTGGAGATATGTCGGGGACAATTGTGATTGTTTTTACAGACGAGGAAACTAGAAGAGAAAGATCAAGTGTGTTTGCTGCAGTAAAGAGTCTCCATAATAAACGGAATTGTCACTGCACCTTCTTTTAAACGAGCCTGGAAAAGTAGGAACCCAAATTCGCAGGACAGAGAAGTCAGGGGCTTATGGGTCATTTCACAAAAGGAATCACCAGTGGCTTCATCTCAGTGGAAAAAGACCAAGCTCAGCCTCCAACAGCTCGCCCATGTTCAGGTCCCACACAAGCCGGTGGGCTGAGGCCAGGGGCAGGGGGAGGGCCCAGGAGTCCCAAATCAACACACCAGTCCTGATGCCAGGAGCCTGGCAATGAGAGAAAAACAAAAAGCCACTGGACACCTTTGCATTTATTCTAAATGCAATGTTTAGACTTAGACTTACCACCATAAACTCCAAAAAGAGGGCGTCGTATTCTGAGCAAGCCCTGTCATTTTTTCTCTTGCAACCTCCCTGGTGACCCACAGGAATCCATCCTTGCCCAGCAGGGTGTGGCCTATCTTCTTTGTACCTGCCCCTGTCCCGAGCCAGGCCCCCTCCCTGCTGCCCTCACCAGTTACGCTGAGACCCCCAGACCCTCAACTCTGTGAATCCTGTTCCAGAATCTTCCATCTGAGGTATCCTTGCTTTCTGCCTTCATCCCAGACACCCACGCTGAAATCTGTCTTTGCCACACACTTCTGGGCAGGGCCTGCCGTGAGCTGGCACCACATTGGCTTGTCCTGGCTCTGACCTGGCCCCCACACCATCCCCCCTCTGCGCTGACTTTCAGCTCTGGCCACCACCCTGTGACTGCCAGTTTCTGGTGAGGACACCCCAGCTGCCTGGGTCCCCATCCAAGCGCTGACAAGTCCCCGCCTTGGAAAAGCCCGATGCGATGGCCAATTTTTCTCTTTTCCATTTGCTATCTGGAAACAGCTTCCCATTTGAGCCTGGTAGGAATGAAGGCGCTTCCATGCAGGCTGAGGGAGGGGGGAGACTGGGGGCTGCTGTGGGGCTGGGGTCTCAGGCTGGTCATCAGATAGGCCCCAGGCTCACATCTTAGGAGTCCTGACCACCCAGCACACACAAGTCCCACCTCCTCCTAACCCCCACTGGCATTTGGGCCCGGGTCCTTCTTTTGCAAGCAGCTCAGCTTTGCCATCAGTTATTTAAAAGTGGATATTCCAGGATGGGCACGGTGGCTGGAACCTGTAATCCCAGCACTTTGGGAGGCCGAGGTGGGCGGATCATGAGGTCAGGAGATCAAGACCATCCTAGCCAACATGGTGACACCCTGTCTCTACTAAAATACAAAAAATTAGCTGGACACAGTGGCATGCACCTGTAGTCCCAGCAGCTACTCGGGAGGCTGAGGCAGGAGAATCCCTTAGAACTCAGTGGCAGAGGTTGCAGTGAGCCAAGATCATGCCACTGCACTCCAGCTGGGCAACAGAGCAAGAATCCATCTCAAAAAGAAGAAAAAAAGTGGACATTCCAAACTTAAAGAGCCAAAAATGCTGCCCTCACATGCACACACAGAAACACACACACACACGACACACGCTCACACACATGCACACATGTACAGATGAGGTGTGACTAGTGCTACATCCACCAGGTCAGGTGTATTTCAGCCTCTTCCCAATCAACACTATCCTGTCATTCTGGGTGCGCGGTGATAAGAAGCAGGTTGTGGTGACAGGGACAGAAGCGAAGCAGGGTAGACGTGCCCTGGCCACACCTCCAGGGACAGAGGATGCTGTGTCTTTATCAACAGATCACAACCAGCCCTGCTGGGAGCCAGTTTCTGTACAGGCTGGGGAAGCGGGGTGCACTGATGAGCAGGAGGGGTCTGTCCTGCCCTTGCAGCCCTTCCAGGCTCACTGGAGAGGCAGTGACCAAACCTACTATCTGCTATGAAAAAAGATAGGAGCCAAGTGGTGGAAAACCCAGGGGCAGGGAAGCCCCGTCTGCAGGGTCCACTCAGTCTCCACAAAGGAATGAAGCAGAGTAAGAGGGGCTCCTGCTCATAGGAGGGAGAGCTGTGGCAGGCAGAGCACCAGCCTCGTGTGCACAGACCCCAGGGCAGGAAACAGCTGGATGTGGTCAATAACAAGGAGAAAGCCAGCAGGTTCAAAACACAGACAGAGTGAGAAGAGGCGCCCCTGGGATGCTCCGATAAGGGGGCGGGGGCCCCAGGGGGAAGGACTTAGCAAGGAGTTGGGATTTTATTCTTAAGGCATGATGACGTTTTGGAGGGCTTTGGGGGAGGGGGCGGGGGCAAATGATGGGTTTTGTTGCAAGGCGTCACCTGGCTGTCAGGCAGAAAGAGGAGATACTAGGACAGGGATCCCAGGCACCTGGAGAAAGGTGGAAGGGCGCGAGTTCCATCTGGGCACGGATGCAGGGTGTGAGGAACGGAGGTGACCATGGTTTGTTCCAAGGCCTCTGGCTGGTGGGCTGAGGAAGACTGCAGGGCAGCACGGGCAGGGGGGCTGAAGCAAATGCCCCGCTTCCCTGGGACACGCCGAGAGCACAGGAAGAGGAGGACAACACAGAGGCTATTTGCACACAGGGAATTCCAGAGCCAGGGGCTCAATCTGTGATAACTTAGCATGAGCAAGGGAGGCAGGGGTGCGGCTGGTGGCACCCCTTGTCCCCCTGGATGTCTGAGTGGAGACCCCAGGTGGAGGCTCGGGCTGGCAGAGGTTCTCTCATTCCAAGGGTAGGAGGTCAGGGCTGGCCAGCTGCATCTCCTCGATAGAGGCTGCTGCAGGTGAGGCACATGCACAGACTTTCTCCTGTCCTGGGCACTCAAGGCTGGGATCATAATTGGCTTAGATCTGGGAGGAGACAGCTCACATCAAGCATTTCAAATACTGAAAGCAAGGATGCAGTTTGTTTCCAGAGAATCTTTTACTAGGTGCAGAAACATAGGGGCGAAGGTGTAACTTCCAGAATGCTAGAAAAGAGAATCTACATGTCAAAAATCAACCACTAATAAAATCATACTTACAAGCACAAAACCAGCATGTAACATCTTACCAGAGAGATGAGACAAAGAGGATTCATTCAAGGAAGAGAAGGGGACTTGCTTCAAAAACTCTTAAAGGAAAAGAAAACTCCTTTTGCCAGCAGAACAGCCTTCTTATAACCTCAGAAGCTTCTGGAACGAGGTCTCCTACAGCCAAGGCAGGCAGGCTTCTGGAGTCTTCATCTTATGCGAGACACAGAAAGATGGCTGCAGGAGGGGAGACACCCTGGGCTGTCCACCACTCTGACACTCTGCCATTCCAGCAGGAATCTACCAGAACAGCACCCTGACCAGCATATGCTATAGCAGGGTAGTGCCGGGGAGGTGACCGTGCCGGGGAGGTGACCATGCCGGGGAGGTGACCGTGCCGGGGAGGTGACCGTGCCATGCTAATCATTTGACGGCCACCGTGGGACCAGCCGCATTCACAGAGTGATAGTGGGGTCCTTCCAGTCACACATGCTTGCTGCTACATGAGGGTCAGATACAGAAGGTCTTTTAATGCTGGTAGAGGAGAAACGCTTAAAATACAGATGTCAGGTTGAGGCAAAATGATGGCTAAAATGCATGAGTATTATCAATCTATTATTATAGCTATTAAATATTGGATTCCTTCTGTGTGCCGGGTAGCATGCTAATAAGTTTACAGAATTTTCTCATTTATTCCTTACAGCAATCCAGGAAAAGAAGACACTGTGGTATCCACTTGACAGAGAGCGTAGGGAGTCTGGGTATCACCCTGCGTAGGGAAAGAACCAGGGTCGAAATGCTGGCTCTTATGGACCCCCTCAGCCCCATGCTCCTCTCCGTCATGGTGGCCACAGGAGTGAGCTCTCAGGCAGTGGTCCATTGCACAGGAAATGACAGCAGATTCTTGTGGGGAGGAAGGTCAGAGAGAGGTGGCCTGTTGGGTCTCAAACTGGGCAGGATTCACAGTTAGGACGAAGGATTTAGAAACAGAAGAGGGGCACACAGTGTTCACATGACACTGGCTTACCTCTTTGTCCCTAATTTAGACGAGGAGACTGCTTTGGAGCTCCTCCAGTTACCGACGGGCATGACCTCGGGGAGGCAGGGTCCCCTCTGCACTAGGCTCAGCTGCAAGACAGAGGCCCACCTCTCAGGTTAGATTAAGCCCCTAGGACAATGTCCCAGAGCCCGAATATCTTAGAGGGGGCGGCATGGTTCCTCCTAAGACAAGCCCCAGCCAAGCCCCAGCTTTTATGAAGTTGCTTTACTTCGTTTTTGAAGCAGGGCCAATGTAGTTTTATAGGTTCTTGCTTCCCAGAATTTGGCAGATGCAAGTGTCTCTGCAGTGACTTTCTTTGTCTCAAGTTCACTGAGACAAAAGTAAAATTCGCTTTCAAAAAAGATCCATGCCCTCTTATCTTCAGTCAATACTGGTAAATCAAAACCAAATCATAATATCACCAAAAGTCACAGCCTCTTTCATCCACTTATTTCTCTGGCACTGACGTTTTCTAGCCATTTATTTGTTCACAAAACTTTCCTGAGACTGCACCATGTGCAGGTTTCTGGGGTCTGTGTGTGGAGCTGGTTCTGTTCCGGTGGACAGTCGTGGGATCTGGATTCAAATCTTCTCCCAAACGAGGCAGGAAAACAGGGTCTGGACGCAGGGAACATAAGGCCAACTTACGCTGACTTCCTAGAACTAAATCAAACAGAAACACTTCAGCTATGACAGGAAATATCTTCTCCATTTATATACGGCGTGTGCCAAGTAACCAATGGAACTTCTAGACGGTATTTAAACCCCAAAAAATTCTGTAAGGGAGCTCTTGAGCCCCTATGCTCGGGTCTGCTCCCACCCTGTGGAGCATACTCTCGCTTTCAATAAATCTCTGCCTTTGTTCCTTCATTCTTTCTTTATTTTGTTTGTGCATTTTGTCCAATTCTTTGTTCAACATGCCAAGAACCTGGACACCCTCCATTGGTAACAGCAACAGTGGAACCCTGCTTAGCCCACTGCATCCTGGTCCTCCCCTGCAAAACCAGGCAAAAGACCTCCTGCAGAGCTGGCACGGGGATAGGTGAAATTAGGAGAGGGGGGTGCTGTGGGTGTCCCCACCTTAGAACTACTCCCAGAGGTTGGAGAACAGGAGCTGCAGCTCAAAGGGCTCTGTTTTCTGAGCTATGAACACAACATAACTACATTTCTAACTCACTGGTAACCCACCATGACCCAGGTGGTTTATAAATTCCTGACTTCCATGGCCGGCGCTGGGATTATAGGTGTGAGCCACCGCACCCAAATGATTATTTCCAGGGCCGGGTACGGTGGCTCCTGCCTGTAATCCCAGCACTTTGGGAGGCCAAGGTGGGTGGATCATGAGGTCAGATGTTCTAGACCAGCCTGACCAACGTGGTGAAACCCCGTCTCTACTAGAAATACAAAACTTAGCCAGGCATGGTGGCACACACCTGTAATCCCAGCTACTCAGGAGGCTGAGGCAGGATAATTGCTTGAACTCGGGAGGTGGAGGTTGCAGTGAGCCAAGATTGTGCCACCACACTCTGCCTGGATGGCAGAGTGAGACTTTGTCTCAAAAAAAAGGGATGCAATGAGCAGGTCCCGACCCCTAAGCTGAGCCCCCACCACTTCACTCTGCCTCCACCAGCATGCTGCCTCCAGGAGCATGGTGGCCTTTTGTCCACGCAGCAGGGCACAAGCTTCCATACAGGCAGTGTCCTTCAAACCCAGAGTCCTGGCTGGCACTTCTTAGTGCCCTCAGCTCAGGGCACAGTGGAGAAAGGAGCGGAAGGTGAAGCAAGGTCTTCGCATAAAGTAATTCCAGAACCTTTTAGAAATGTTACCACCACTAAGTTTTCTCACTATATAGATGGCCCCAGGCGTCAAAGTTCCCATAGGAACATACACATGAGATCTTCACAAGTCACAGAAAGCTCAGGAAGGAGGCAGTTACTAAGGCCCTTGCTACATGGGATCAAACACCAACAAACTCATTGGAAATGGCTTTGGCTTTTAATACATATATTAAATAATCTTCTCAATGAATGTTTTTAGATTGATTTTTTGGTTTGGGGGTGAGAGATTCCACTCTGCCTATCCACCCCTCAAGATGCCCTGGTATCCTGCTTCCTAAGGGCAACCCCAAAAACCTTCTCAACGCCTAGAAGCTGGACTGAAATGTTGTGTGTGTGACTCACCAGCACGATTTGCAATACCAAGGCGCACTACATGAACAGAATGGCAACTCTCTTGACACAAAGCATATCGCTAAGGATACCTTTTTGATGAAGAGGGATTAGAGGAAACAGAGTTGTGAAGGTCAAGAATTTCCTAAGTGACAGGGTGCTGAATGCAATTTCACAAATGTTATTGGCTGGTGCAAAAGTAATTGCAATTTCCGCTATTAAAAGCAATGGCAGAAACCGCAATAACTTTTGTACCAACCTAACACTTTCTAAAATTCGTTAAGCCATTCTTGAGATGCAGGTAGGGGTGCGAGATAAAACACAGAACACCCAGTGAAGTGAATTCTAGATCAGCAGTAACAAAAAAATAATTAGTATATTTCACGCAATATTTGGGATATACTTACCCTAAAAAAATTTAGTCAATGTTTATCTGAAATTCAAATTTACCTGGATGTCTTGTGTGTTTATTTGCTAAATCTGGTGACACTAGACGGCGGTTCTGGCAATAGCATCCGGAAGTAATCTTCTTAACCCTCATGCAGTCATTTTTCACTTCTTTCTAGGAATGGCCAATCATTCTGCAGTTCGCACTGCTGCCTTCTACATATCATGGCTCTTCATTAAATGCTTTTGGTGTTTAGCATTTCTAGTTCATGACAACACTTTCCTGCAACTGCTTCATTATCTCTATATTCATTGAAATCAAGTTCTGTAAGTATTTTTAAACTGTGTAAAACCATATATTTATCCTGTTATTACTTGTTTTTTTTGTTTTGTAGAAGCTTTTTGTCCCATTTTTCTCTAAGGTTTGCAGGCTGTTAGAAAATGTGAATATGGTTAAAATCTCACTTACGCTTTAAAGCTGTTTCACATTGCTTTGGTATCCCATTGTGGAAGCTGATTTTCTTAAATGTCAAGCACAAGATATCTGACCTGGCTGTTAATTGCTCGGTTGGCTGTAACAGAATCCCAAAGAGCCTAAAGGGGAGATGGTCGGCCTGGCAGAGGAGCTCAATGGCAGAAAGTGCAGAGGGAACACTGGAGGGATGTCCCAGGTTCTGCCCTCCTGTGCTGGCTCCCTCTTCCCTCCCACCATCACCTCTCATCACTGACCCTCTGTGTTCCTGTGGAATGACCTCATTGGCAGTCCAGTGAGTTACGCTCATTAAACTCACAGCTTCCCCTGGTCCACATTTATGTCACTTCTCCATCCAAACACCCAATAAACACTAATGAGATTCACTGGGTCTTGGGTACAAATTATGGGGTAGAGATTCCGATGAGCCCCATCACTCCCGGCTCAGGCTGCTGGGTCCCAGGCAGAGTGGTCTGTCTGGGCAGCAGGCGTCAGGTGATGGGTAATTCACTGGTGTGTTGATAGCAGAAGTCTTGGATACGCTCTAGCCAATCCAAGGATCATTATAATGAAGTTGCGAGGTTGGCATCCAGCTTCATGTATCCGAATCACCTAATCTGCCAAAGGAATTCCTGGCAAATAGATTCTGGACCAAGTTGTGTTTTGGGGTATCAGGGGTGATTGTGCCCTGCAGCCATCACTCAGAATCTTGGCTCAGAGGAACCTGTCTTGTTTACACATGCTGCGCCACTCCTGGAAACAAAAGTAAACATTACCAATTCATTTCAGGATCCCTAAACCATCACTAATTAGTAAGAGGGTTGCAGTTATCAAGCAAAAAGTGGAGATCGTCGACTGGGGTCTATTCAGAAGAAATTCACAATGTTGCTAATGAAACTGTATTTAAGTGGGTGTCTATGAAGGATATGCTTTCTGAAGATTGTATACAGACAGGCAAAGCCTGATGCAGTGAATTCCACGCCCTCAGGGACCCATGTACAGTAATTGGGTGTTTCCCTTGGCTGTTATATACCATCTTTCCACCCTAGCCTTCTTCGCTTTTTCCATGTTTGTTGATTTTGATCTGTAATTAATGCCCATCAAAACAAAGTAGAAAATAGCCACAAGCAAAAGAAAAAATGATTATTTCCCTACCACCCACAGATAAAACATAACAAAACAGTTGAAAAAGTGAGATGATGCTGTATCTCCAGTTCCTTTACATACGACATATCCCAGGCATCTTTCTGTGTCCATAAAGATGTTTTAATGGCCAGAGTGTTCCATGGCACGGGTGCAACCTGATGTTTCCACTAGCTCCTCGTGCTCGGTATTTTACACGTTCCATTATTTCACTGCTGCAGTCAATGCTGTACCATGCATCACTGAAGCTGAACTTTTGCATAAGTACATGTGAATAGTTTACAGTTGCGGTTTTGATTTCATCTCTGACCCGGCAGTTATTTGGAAATGTTTTGTTTTGCTTTGTTTTAGTTTTCCAATGCCTGCCGTTTCCTGTTTATATCTTCATTATTTAACTCCGGTTTTATTACACTGTGGTCAAAGAATGTGGATGGTACTATTTCTGCTCTTAGAAATTTACTGAATTTTTAAAAATAGTTAAATATACAGTCAATTTTTGTAAATATCCCATGGGAAAGTCAGAAGATGTTGGATTCTTCCTTTGTAGACCAAAGCAGTTGACTTTTAGCTCTCAATTCAAACTTATTAATCATATTCTTAAACTCCCCAGTCTCCTAGCTTATTTTTCCATTTTAAGTGATTTCTTAAAAGCCAAGGAATTATCTGCCCCTACTACTTATTCCTGGCTAATCTCTTTTCGTCAGTGTCAATTCAGAGTGTTTTGCTATTGTTTTTATTTGGTTTTAGCTTTAAAGTCCAAGGCAGACCACTTCTGTAGTCTGTTTGAATAGATTTCTTTCATTTGCTAGATATTTTTCTTTAGGCACAGAAATGATAAATTCATCGAAACCATTATGTCTTATCAATAGCTATTATATTTTTTCTAATATTCTTCATCTCTTTACCATTTTGCTTTAACTTAAAAGAGCTTTTAAAGGTTGACTGATTCAGTTTTCTGAAGTTTGATTGACTTTGACTTTTTCTAATCCCATTTTAAATTCTGTTACAGCCTTATTTTTTTCTTCCCGATTTTCCATAAGTCTGCCAGTTCCTTTTCATCCCTGTCTTATAGCTCATCTCTCACTGTACAGACTCTGCAAAAGGGGAGGAAGATGATGTCCAAGCTTCCCTCCTGTTTCCAGTAGTAAATGTGTTGAAATCTGTTTTCTCCTGTTGGCTGCTGCAGAATCTTGTCATGGGTAAGCATCTTGGTTTGGGTCAGTCACAGGATACTGTCTGACCAATGACAGTGTGAGCCACTCAGGATCTTCTTCTTTCCAGGCACATTTACTGTTTACTGACCCCCACCCTTGCCCCAGACTTCCTGCTGGGGGCCGATCAGGTCTCAGCCGCCAACGGTGAGTGGGACTTGGTGAGCCCCCAGTCAGAAGCTCTTTGCCGACGCCTTCTCCAGCAGGTGAAGCCCTCACACTGACCCCTGTTTGTCCATGTCTGGCTGCCTATCCAGCCAGGCCACCACTCCAGTGCCTGGGAGACTTTAGCTAGCCCTCTTTCTGCCACCACATTCTTCAAATTGAGGGAGTGCCTCTTCCCACCCAGAAGGAAACGGTGGATCATGACAGTGCTCAGGGAGTCACCTGCTGCTGCTACGGTCAAGAGAAGCTCCCTAGAGACAAGCTCCACATCAAGAGCTTTGGGCTGCCCCCCTGCCCAGCTTGGCCTACTCTGGGGGTCACTGCTCTGCCAGGGCAAAAGAATGCCAAGAGGTGTCTCCACCTTGGCCCACTCTCAACTGGAGCTCGGTGTCCCCAGGCCAGAGTCTCATGAAGTTCCCTGAAACACCCACTTCCAACACCCGCAGCCCATACGGATCCCTGGGGGAAAATGCGCTGTCTTTTGTGACCTCGACTGTCTTGTCCCGTGTTCACGTCATCCAGCAAAAGTTCCTTACCAGGGCTGGGTATGGTGGTTCATGCCTGTAATCCTAGCACTTTGAGAGGCTGGGGCAGGTGGATCACCTGAGGTCAGGAGTTTGAGACAAGCCTGGCAAACATGATGAAGCCCTGTCTCTACTAAAAATACAAAAATTAGCTAGAGGTGGTGCCACATGCCTGTAGTCCCAGACACTCGGGAGGCTGAGGCAGGAGAATCACTTGAACCAGAGAAGTGGAGGTTGTAGTGAGCCGGGATCATGCCTCTGCACTCCAGCCTGGCAACAGAGTGAGACTCCCTATCAAAAAAAAAAAAAATTACTCACCAGGCTTGGCCATGGAGGCTGCCCCAACTACTCTTAGTGCTAATGACCTTTGCCCCCACCTATGTTTGCTTTACTGTCAATCTTTCCATCTGTTTCCAGGAGAGAAAGAGAATCTGGACAGTTCATGGGAATAATACTACAGCTACTAAACTAATAAGGCACTAATTATGTGCCAAGGACAGTCTTAAGAGATGAACATTATCAGTCCATTTCATCTTCATGAAGCAGTTACTATTGTTAGTATTATTGCCATTTTACAGATTAGGAAACTGAGGTACATAGAAGCTAAGTGCTGCATGCCCTGTCACACGGCTCCTGAGTGTCTCCAATGACTAAACTCAGTCTAGCTCCAGGGTCTGCTTTGAGTGCACCCTAGATGCCCCTCTATTTGCTGCAGAGAACAGCAATGCCAGCTGCTACGTGATCCAGCATTTAGGTCCCCAGGTGTTAGAGAACGAAAAACACAGGAAATGGTAGGGCAAGCTTCAATTCTGGCTCCAGCAAGCAATCTCAGAGAAGACCTCTGACCGTATGGCGGTTGTAAAATAAACAGGTTGTAGAGATAAGAGCCTTTGCTTTTATGCACTCCCCAAGACCCAGGCCAGGCCTATTGGAGCAGACACCACCTCTGCAATTATCGGGAAAAGCCCTTGTAACAGCCTTTCTACACGTGCTTCAGAGAACCAGTTGGCAAAGTCATCACTACTTCCTTGCGTGAGAAACACAGGAAAACGTCCTGATCAGGACTCAGGCCTGCCACCAAGCACTCAGGCTTCTGACTCTACCTCTTTCTCTGAGTCATCTGCAGCAAGCTCAATGCGGCATCTTTTCCATCTCAGGCACAAAGTTTAACTTGGCAAATACAAACAGTGTCCCCAGAGTACTAAGTCACTATCTTATAGACAGTGCCCAAGAATCACAGAGAGCTGAGTGGTGATGTCTTTTGGGTGGTGAAAGACACCACAGAGATACTTGAACACCTTCCTTTGATGCTACCTCCCTGCTCTACTCTGCAGTTGTGTGATCCCTGAGCTAGTGTAAATCTGCTCTGGAAGCCATGGAAAAAAATCACTACTGGTGCTTTATCTAAATGGGACACACTCCCAACTGTCTACTCTCTAACTACAAAAATGTTAACTTCATTGCCAAGGAATCAAAGTTTTTAAAAGATATTGCCCAATTAATGCTATGACACATAAACAGAGGTATTTGTGGGGTTTCTACTTTCCTTAATTAAAGATCTCCATGGAGAAATAAACAAATACTCTCCATTCAACAACATTTAGATAAGAGGTTGGGAATGCTTCACCATCTAAGGCACAGAAACTTCTAAGCGTCAGGAGGTATGTGATTAATTGAGGGCATCCCGTGGTCTTCCTGGGTGATCTCAAACAAGTCTTTATGCCTCAACTGAGTTTTCCAATCAGTAAAATCTTGCAGGGATATTAAGATCAGTCAAGGAATGTCTGTAAAGTGCTTTGAACTCCTAGAGTTAGACATTAAATAAATACCCAGTGTTATTAGAACTCCACTGGGGCACTAGAATGTTCGAAATGGGACTTTATTATAAATACTCTCTGAAGTTTGCCAAGAATAAATTGAATGGGCAAAGGCAACATACTTGGCTGTAACTTAATCCAACCTTGGCTTATTTGCCAAAACTTGGCATCATGATACATGAATAGAGAGCTCTGGAGAGAACATGAAAGGGTTCTATTATTCTGAGCCAACAGTTCAGCCACATTTCCATATCTTCCATTTATTTGTTCCGTTCTTTAAATTGCTGCATTATAGAGGAAAGCAGAAGTACAAAATAAAAATAAAGGACCATAAGCCTGTTTGCATTTTCCTACAGTTAATATGACTGAATGTAAACTGGTGTAAAGACCAGGAAATCAACCCCCATGTCAATTGACTAAGATGGACAGAAACCAAGATGCCCTTTTTTAAGTTCACACAGCAAAAACTACAGCTGTACTGCAGTTTTTGTGGTACTACACGGCCTTTGCATAACAATAATATTTCTCTGAGTTGATCAAAGAAAGCTATGCCCACAATCAAACTAAGCGTATTTTGAAGTCTAACATCTTATGAAGAAATCATGATTTCGCTTGCATTGGAAGAAAGTTTAGAATTGCAAATTCAAAACTTTTACACTTATTTAAAGTGTGCGCTATGATTGGGAATTTTTATAAGGACATGACATGAGTGAATTATCATTACTAAGAAACACGGCATTCATTCTGTGTCAGGAAATCAATCAGGAGACATAGCATCTCCAAGACTTGGAGATGAGATTTCTGGAGCCTCATCTTACGTCTGCCATGAACTAACTCTGTGCAAAAGTCAGATCCCCTCCTTGAGCCTCAGTTTCCTGATCTGTAAAATGAGGGCATAGATGCAAGTACTCTCTTCTTCGATAGCCGTGTTTCTCAAAAGCATTACAAGTGAGAATGCAGGCAAAGTAATACATTCCTGGAAGGAAATAGCCCCAAACCAAGGCTTACACCCTCACTCACACCCAAGAATAAACTTTTGAAATGATATTCTCTAATCGGCCTTGATGTCTAAGTTTTTTCCCATTACCTGCTGACAGAAAAAAGAAAATGACTTCATTTTGACAAAACGCTGGGTATTTTCAGCAATAAACCTCAGTCCCTGTGTGTCAGAGTTTAAATTCAGCACATATTCTGAATTCTTGCATCTAAATAGATACTTAGAGGTACATATCCAGATATGTTTCCTAGGAGATCAAATTCCCCTGTGATGGATGGCAGGGTTTGCCCAAGAGAGACTTTTATATTCACTAAGTTGCATATCTTCTGAATCTGTAAATGGGGAAAAATTATAGAGTTTCAAATAGCTATTTTAATAAAGCAGTGCACTTGGATTTTGTTGTTTTGTTTTGACCTTGAATGCACGCTTTTGGCAAATCAGAAAACCATCTGGATTCTCTAACAAATCTTAGAATGGAAAGTAAATGCCCACCAATACAGCCTTGAGGAAAATGTGGGTGTTGGAAGCCATACATGCAACCAGACCAACTCTGCACAAGTTTACTTTCTTCCAAGCTCCCAGCTCTCAAGCCACAGGAAAGCTGCCGAGACCACAGCCAGACAGAGCTTTAATTGAGGTCTGAGGCTGCTCATGCTGCATGGCTCCAAGAAAATCTATTCTTTAAAGTCTTGGGGAGAAACTGCAAACTTGCCCAGTCCTTCAAGAAAAAACAAATGCCAGACACATCTGGACACTTAGGAAGCTACTGGCTCCCAGACAGTGAATGGTGGTCACTGGATTCTGGGGGTCTGAGGATGACTGTGCTCTCCCCAGGCATCACCCTCCCTCACTCTGGATGGGAGACTAGACAAGGCAGAGCCTCGCCCACAGTGCATAACAGGTAGAGGAGACCTTGGAGGCCTGGGCTCGGCCCCATGTTGAGCTGGTCTGTGGCAGGGTGGGAGCAGCACCCAGTCTCCTGAGCTTCCCAAGGGCTATCCAAGCACAACATCACCTAAAGCAGGGGACCTCAGCGTCCAGGCAGAGGGCTGGTCCATGGCCTGTTAGGAACTGGGCCTCACAGCAGGAGGTGAGCATTACCGCCTGAGCTTTGCCTCCTGTCAGATCCATGGTGGTGTAAGATTCTCATAGGAGCACCGACCCTACTGTGATCTCCACACCAGAGGGATGTAGGTTGCACGCTCCTTATGAGAATCTAATGCCTGATGACCTGAGGTGGAACAGTTTCATCCCAGAACATCCCCCCTCCACCATACCCTCCATGGAAAAGCTGCCTTCCATGAAACTGATCCCTGGTGCCAAAAAGGCTGGGGACGGCTGACCTAGAGCGCTGATTAAACACAGGGTCTTTCTGAGTTACATGAGATAATGCACCTAGAACACAGCTCCAGGCTCCAAAGCATGGAGAAATGTTGGCTATTGTTATTACTGAAGGTGTGGAATCCTCTGCCCCTGTGGTACCGCCCTCCCAAACTCTTCGCACCATGGCATCTGCGGGGCCTCCCAGATGCCCTGGATGCAGGTGTGCATGACATGCCCCAGAGCCAGTGGCATGGGAGTCCCACAGCTCAGCGCACCAGCCGGTGCACTGTGAACAAGAATTCCTCATCCCCAGCACGCTGGACAGTAAGTGATCAGAATTCCTTCACCGTGCACCACAGTAATGCAATAACCAGTACTAACTATAAAACATGAAGGGAAAACCGATCCTGTATCATGCCCCCGTGTGAACGAAGCGTTCCTGAGAGCATCCTGTCTTGCAAATTCCCCCAGCCACCAGAGGAAGCGTCCGGCGTCCACCTCATTGTTCTAGCCATCCTGGCATCAGGCTAATCTCAGTGGAGTCACCCCCATCCTCTTTTCCACATCCTTGCCCAGAAAGGTCAGTCACCTGCTTGCTTCAGTGTCAAAATGGGTGCTTTCTAGCCCTGCTCTGACCTTCGGAGGAATGTTTTTCTTCTTGCAGAGGTGGTGGGAGGAAGTAGGAGTTACAGCTGACAACCACACACACTCACACGTGCACACACACTCACATACACACACCCACACGTTCATGCATCTACACCCACGCACGTGCACACACACATGTGTGCACATGCATATACACACACATGCATATCCACTCACACATGCTCACCAACACACATGCACACAACTCCCATGTGTGCACACACTCATGCATGCACACCCACACAAAGTGCACATGCATGTGCACACACTCACATGCACACACATGCACGTCCATTCACACACACGTGCACACCTCCCCCACACTCAAACTTTCATATTCACATGTACATACCTCACACACTTACAGTTGTGTACCTGCACAAATGTGTTCATACTCATATTGGTGTGCATTCACACGTGTACACATATAGTCACACTTTCATACTCACACATACACATGCACACACAAATTCACACCCACACCCCCCACACAGAGGCAACCTATAAAAATGCATGCTGACAATATGGGGTTACTGCCCAAATTCCTATACTTGGCCATTGCTATCCGGCCCCTCCCATCCTCAGGTCACAGGGGAGCTTGCTCAGTGGATGCCAGCACATTGACAATATTCAGGTTTATTAGAGAAATCATCCAACCTCTTCCTACATTTGCTCAACCTACCCCACAGCTATGTGTGGTTGTGCAAGATCAGCCTTCCACAGCCTTGCCTGGCCTGGCAGAGCAGGCCAGAGAGGAGCCTCCACGCACTCCCAGGTAGCGCCTGGGTTTTTAGAGTTCCAGCTATACCTGGGGACCTTCCTCAAGCTCCACCCCACTTGGAAGGGCCCAAACTCCCTGCTGCTCTCTGAGCCTTCTGTTTTATTGTGTTAAGATGAAACTTGGCAGCTCAATGAGCTGAGCACCCTGACCTATATTACTTCTAGAACACTGACACTTCCATTTCAAAAATGCACATTACAACATTTCCAGCAGCAGGCTTTAGTGTTTCACGTGCTTAGGAATTCCACTCAGCTGACACCAATAGGTCATTAATTTATTATTAATTTATTAATTATGAATTTATTATTTGTCAGAAAAGCAAGACTTGTCCTAAAATGGCACTGTCAGGCTCAGGGCAGATCCTCAGGTCACTTGGTGTTTGTGGCCATGTTTTCTTCCCTGGTCTCTTCCTTGATACCCAGAGTGTCCCTCAGCCCCTCCACAGCCAGGGTTGATGCCAGGCACCACCTGTTTCCTATATGCCACACACGTGAGGGCTCCTGTGCCCGTGGGAAAGACAGCTGGAGTCAAGACCTGTCCCCAGCCCCAAGTGTGGCCACCACCCCAGGCCTCCCTCCGGCCCCCACACACTCGGCACGGGCTCATTGAGCAGCTGTCAGAAGCCAGTTTGGGTGCAAAGACAATCAAACCCGAGGAGAGGTCGCTGCAGCAACTGGTTGCTGGGAGAGTGCTCTGGTGAGGTGGGTTGTGTGAGACCAGCCTTCCACAGCCCTGCCTCGCCTGGCAGAGCAGGCCAGAGAGGAGCCTCCAGGAAGTCCCAGGGAGAACCTGGGTTTTTAGAGTTCCAGCTATACCTGAAGATCATCCTTGAGCCCATACACGCACACCCACACACTCACACATGCACGTCCAGAGCCAGGGGCTCTGAGGGGCTCCCAGCTCCAACAAGGGGTTGGGAAGGGCTTAAGGGATGATATGGGGCTACTGCTCAAGTCCTTATACTTTGGGAAATCACTGATGGGGCCTTCTCCCATCCTCAGATCACCCAGGAGCTGTAAGCCTGGGAGCTGAATCGTGACAGGGGAGCAAAAGCACGAACCAATTTCTGCTTTCGTTCTTGTGGCATTATTTCTAAAAGGAAACAATAGATGGAAATGCCTGCAGTCCTCTTCCAGGACTGCGGGAACAAGTACTACACACTGCGGGGTAGGTATTTATCCTCTCAAAGTTCTGGGGACCAAGGTCGCCAAGATCAAGGTGAGGGCAGCACTGGTTCCTCACAGTTCCTTTCTGTCCCATCCCTCCGCTTGGCTTGCAGGTGACTCCTGCCTCTGTCTCTTCATGTCATCTTCTCTCTGTGCCTGTCTTTGCCTTGATGTCTCCCATTCTCATAAGGACCCCAACTGTCAGCTTCTGGGCCTACCCCAAGGACCTCACTTCAACTTGATTACCTCTGTAAATACCCTCTCTCCAAATAAGATCACATGCCATGGGTTAGGACTTCAACATAAGAATTGGGAGACACAGTGTAAGCCATAACAGTGTCCAAATGGCAACAATCAGTCAAATAGTGGTAGATTATAAACCATGTCAAAGATGGGTAAGAACGCCGCAGAGGAACATGGGGAATGCTTGGGCTGGGGTGTGAAAATAACAGAAAAAGATGCAAGAGAGTACAGACAAGTGAAAGCCATGACTATTTTTGGGTCAAAAGTTCATATGTGATCTTTGTCCATTTTTTTCCAAATGTGATTTGATGTGGCTCGCTGACATTTACAACGTGTGTTGCAGCCATTGACCCAGCAGCCATAAGCCCAGCTCTGGGAAGCCAGGATCAGATCCACACAAACGTTCCTTTCAGTCACTGAGACTGCCGAAGCAAGAAGGTCCAAGCAAAACTCAACCAAGTGTCCGGGGGACCCTGCAAAGCTCCTCGCCGTGGTACAGCAGCTCCATCATAGACAGATTGGCCACAAAGACCACAACCAGGAACTCTATCTCCTACCCACAGAGGGGTTGGAAAAGCAAAGGTTTTAAGCCTGTCTACCCTGAGATCTAGGAGGTCTGTCCAGATAACTCCACTCAGTCCAGAAGAGCAGGGCAGATGCCTGCCCTCGGGCCTGGGTGCAAGCCTGCACTGAAGCAATGAAGCAGAAATGAAGCAAGACCCCCTGACATCGTGGCATCCTGTGCCATGAAGACCCTGGCCCTCCCAGTGGGCCCATGGGCCTGATAGGAGGGAGAGTGACTGCTACATGTCCAGTAGCTCCCTGACTTGGGGCATTGCTGGGCTCCTTAGGGACTCCTGCTGCCTCTCCAGGATACAGAAGCCCCACATGACTCAGGGACAATGAGCCTCTCCTGGACTTCATGGTCACATAGCCTGGGGATGGGGACTCTGGTGTGACAGATACAGCAGCTGTCTTGTGGTCAGAGCATGTGGCCAGGCCATGGTGACAGCCAGCACATGGAGAAGTCAGTGATGCTGCTCTGAGCCAGGCTCCGTGTGGGCGCAGGACGCCATCCTAGCTGGGAAGGCAGTGAATGCTGCCTGGAAGTGGCAGCAGCTGCCTCTGCCTCTCTGGCACGAAGTTTGGGCTTGTCTTTGAAGGCAGATTGCTACTTTGCTTTGGTAAAGCCAAAATCCTCTCCCAAGATGGGGATGTTGGAGATATTCAAGAACTAAATTGTTTGTGTTCAGTAAAGAAGGTCAAAGGCTGCCTTTGTTGCAGGCAGATTTGTAACTCAGAAGAGAACCATGACAGTGAGAGCATCTGGCCTTGGGCACAAGGAAAACCCTGTTCTTCCTCCAAGCGCTTGGGGGTTGTGGACTCTGGCAAGGAGGGTGTGGCCAATGGCCACCCCAGCAGGGATGGAGGAGGCAGGGCCCTAAAACACAGCCGCAGGGGTGAGCTGAGGACTGGAGGAGCCAGAAGGTTCCATTCTGAGCAAGGCACATCTGGTAGGGGGAGTCCTCAGATCTGGGAGACCTTGCTGAGCTCACTTGCCTGCATCATAAGCTCCCCCCTGCCCTGGCCTTTAGTCAGGTTGTGTTAGATGTGACAGCTCTGTCTTTGCTGGGCTTTGAGTCATTAATGGAAAGGGTTGTGTCTCTGATGGGGAGAAGCTGGGTGCAGAGGTAGCAGCAACTAGCTTGGAGATGTTCAGAGGGGCCCTGAGCCAAGGTTCAGGAGGACTGCTGTCTGCTGTGGCTGTGATCACCAGGATGGTCTTGGAACAGGTATCCCTGGGAATCTGGCCAAAGAATGAACTTCCTGCAGCCACACGGGATGGGGGTGTGGGCTGGGATGTTCTTATTAAGAGACCCCCTGGGGCACAGAAGGCAGGAGCTCCAGAGCATGGTGGGGTCTTGGTCTTTATCACCTCGGCCACCAGCCCATGAGTTAGGAGCAGCAAGCAATAGGGTGGCTCCAGATATTTATCAGGAAGTGCCAGGTGATACTGCAGAATGACCTAGCCCCACATCTCAGCCTAGACAACCAGGGGATGTTTCTCGCTTAGACACATGTCCCCAGAAGGACAGCTGGGGCTCTCAGCCACTCTGAGAACCATGCTGATGGAGCGGCCTCCATCTCAAACTGGGCTCAGGGAAAAGAGAGCCCTGGAGGGTCTGACCTTAGCAAATAAATGCCCCACTCCCAGATAATGCACATCTGCTCAGAACTCCAGACTCATCACGTGGCCCCAGCGACCAAATGGATGGTAGAGGTTCAATCCCACCAGGCCCCAGAAGGCAGCAGGGGTACCACTAGCTGACGCTGCGCAGGCCTTCAGCACCCCAGTGACAAACTGCCCTGTGGCCCGGTATTCGCAGCTGCAGCAGCTCCCAGCTTGGCCTTGTCCTCGTAGACGGACTATCTTGTAGATGGAGAAGGTATCACCAGATCTCCAACCTCCCCTCCAGCTGCCAGCTCCAGCAGAATGACAGGGGCAATTTCCCCAGGACACAGCGAATTTAAACACTGTCAACTTGTGTGGCTGGCTGAACCACAACAGAAAAGCCCGCTACCTGCGTCCTGGGGTGTGCGAATTTACTCAAATGTGTGCCGTGACCCACAGGTCACTCCAAACTTCAGCTGTCACTTCAACCTATGAGAAAATGATTCATCCTTGATGTCCTAAGAAGACTTAAATGGAGCATGAGACAGAGACGCCCTTCATCTTGAACTGTTATTGTTTTCTTTCCACTAAGAACAGCAACACAATTCTATCAGTAAATGTAGAAATTCCTCATTGAGTAAGAGCTCTCAGCCACAAAGCACCGTCTGTAATGACGTTTAACCCTCATGCTGTAGCTGCCGACAGCAGTCTGCAAGCCCCATCGAGGCTGAGTGATGAGTGGCCTCAAATCGTTGCAGTGACCTTCCCTCCATCTCGCCCAGGTTACATTTGCTATTTGATCCAGATTCAACAAGACCAGCTTGGATTCAACAAGACCAGCACCCGGGGTGCCCAACCAGTGTCTGGCAGGTTGAATCCCTCCCAAAAGTGTTCTGTCTTCACTATTCTTAAAGCTTTGATTAATTTTAATTTGAAATATTGTTTTTAAATTTTTCACATTTTAAGAAATACAGAAATATCTGGCTTCCTCCGACAATCGAAATGATCTAAAAGCCCTGGACCTGTAACTCGGCGTAGAGAACATCAGGCGGAGCCAAGGGGCTGGGCCTGGGTCATCCTCCTCCACACCCCAGCCCTCCCATGCCACCCGCTCCTCCCTGTGATCTGCCTGGCCTGAGACAGCTAAGGCTGTGGCCCCTGGACTGGAAGGCGGTGCCATGAAGATGTGCTCTGGGTACCCCAGCCCCCAGCACCCAACATGATGCCCAGCTTATGGCAGGGCCAATGGCGCTCCTTGAATGAATGATTGAACTAGTGGGTAATAACGTAGAGAAACGTGCTGGACCTTCCCAACAGGAACTTGGGCTGACACCTCAGCTCAGCCTCTTACTGGGTTTTTGGCCATTTGTGTATAAAAATTTACATAGAGTCTCTTGGAAGGTAGGGAAGATATACTCAGGGGACCGTGCCCAGCTTGGCAAACCTCTTGGTACCTCCCACCATCTGGCTGCTCAGGTGAACAGGGCGGATTCTTCCTGCATCTCAGCCTGGCCTTGGGGTCAGCAGTGGCAGTGACCGGAGCTGGTCTCATCCTGACACCTGTTCTCTCAGGGAATGCAACTGTGGGCACGTAGGTGCCACAGGCAAAACTTGCCCCGTTAAAGGCAGGAGAAGCTAATAATCCCAGCGCTTTGGGGGGCCACAGTGGGTCAATCTCTTGAGTGCAGGAGTTCAAGAACATCCTGGGCAAGATAGAAAAACCCCATCTCTACCAACAAATACAAAAATTAGTCAGGTGTGGTGGCGCTCACCTGTAGTCCCAGCTACCTGGGAGGCCAAGGCTGGAGAATCCTTTGAACTCAGGAGGCAAAGGTTGCAGTGAGGCAAGATTGCACCACGGTACTCCAGCCTGGGCTACGGAGAGAGACCTTGTCTCAACCAAAGGCAGTAGGAGCCACCGTGGTCTCAGCTCCCCCAAGAATGCGGAGAATTCTCAGCAGCCGAATTACCCACGATACCAAGGACCTCAATCAGTTTCCCGTTGCTGCTGTAACAAATCACCACAACGTGGCCTAAAACTACGCACATTTACCATCTTACAGTTCTGGAGGCCGCATGTCTGACGTGGGTCTGCGGGGCTGAAGTCAAGGCGTGAGCAGGACTGAGTTCTCTCCGGAGGCTCTGGGAAGAATCCAGTCCCTGCCTTTTCTGGATTCTCAAGGCTGCCTGCATTCCCGTGCTTGTAGCCTCTTCCATCTCCATAACCCATGGTTGCACCACACTGGCCTCTGCTCCCATCCCCGACTCCGCTGTCCTGACCAACTCTTGTTCCTCCCTCTTCTGCATTAAAAGTCCTTATAATGACATTAGGCCCACCTGGAAAATCCAGAGGATGACCTCCCTATGTTAAGATCAGCTGCTCAACAATCTCAAGTTCACCTGCAACCTTGCTTTCCCTCTGCCCTGTAACTAACATATCCACAGTTCCCAGGGATAGGACAGGAACATCTTTGGGGGCTCTTATTCTGCCCTCCACAGTCATATTCCCAGAATTAATGAGATAGTGGAGAAGTCCTGCCTGCAGGAATTTTCATTCCAGCAGATACATCCCTGAGTAAACACAAACACAGTTTATGGTAAATTCCAACCAGCTGAGGCCAGTCTTCAAGGGAAAATAGGATGCAGTCCATTAAACTTAAAGGGCTCTTCATCAGGTGCTTACCATGTGCCAGGTGCTACATGAGATGCTTGGAGTAAGAGGGTAAACAGCAGAGAACTGCCATAACAGAGCTCACAGTTAGTAGGGAACAGTCCCGGTGGATGGGGCTTGGTGCCATTCCTTCCCATGGCAGGTATGGCGGGCAGATGGAAAGAGCCCAGGTTTCAAGCCGTGTCTTCCGGTAAATTATTCACTTCTTTAAAACGCCATCAGTTTAGCAGCAACGTGGAGATAAGAATGGCTACTTCCTAGGGTGTGGTGGGGAGGGAGAGAATCTGCAAGCAGTGCCTCATGCATCACTGCACAAGGCTCTGTTGAGCATACAAGGCTATGTGGTCATTGGGGTGGTGGCTGAATTTCCACAGAAGCCGCATCAGAGCAGTTCCAGTGTGTGCTTGTGTCATTCCACCCTTGGCCTTCCCTCCCTCCTTTGATTTTACAGAAGCACCAGATTCTCCCTACACCATCGCTCATGACTCATCCACCATCTTTTAACCTAAAGGAAGAGGAGAATGGCAGCTCCTTGACAACTGCCTGGGAGGCCAGTCCCGCAGCCCCTTAAGAGGTTGTCCTTCCTTCTGAAATCAGTACTGTCATTGGTGGCCCTTCGGGCTGGCTGTACAAAGGGTGTGGTACTACTTCAGTCTGGCCAATTATCAGCTGTGTGAGCCCATCCACCTGCATAACCTCTCTGGTCATTGCCTCCAATATCAGGAACTGGACCAGCCAAGTTTACACACTTTATTTTTCTTGTCTTTAGCAGTAGGACCTTTTTTTCGGCTGAAATCTTGAGTAAAATCCGGTTTGTGAAACCAGTCAGAAGGATATGTCAGGAACCAAGAGCCCTGCCTCCAGGTGACCCATCACCTCCTGCTGCAGAACCCCTGGGTGGCCCTTGGAGGAGGCACAAGTTGAATGGCTCCCACCTGAGTGGTCCTGGAAGCCGCTTTTGCTCTAGGACTCCTTGAGCCTCTGCCTTCCAGACCCATGGGCTGTCCTGTGCTTTTTTTCCTTTTTTTNATTTTTCTGAAACATTCGCTATGAGGTCTCTAAGGCAGAAGAGAGCCTCCTTGGAAGAGTATATATATATTTTTTGAGTCATAGTCTTGCTCTGTTGCCCAGGCTGGAGTACAGTGGCACAATCTCGGCTCACTATAACCTCTGCCTCCCGGGTTCAAGCAGTTCTCCTGCCTCAGCCTCCTAAGTAGCTGGGATTACAGGTGCCCACCACAACAGCCCATTTTTGTATTTTAGTAGAGATGGGGTTTTACCATGTTGATTAGGCTGGTCTCGAACTCCTGACCTCAGGTGATCCACCCACCTCAGACTCCCAAAGTGCTGGGATTACAGACATGAGCCACCACGCCCAGCCTTTTCCTTTATTTAAATTGAGATTCCACATGGTTTTGTAGACCATTTAGAAATAATAATCATTATTATTATTATTTTTTATCACACAGGGATGTGTGAAATGCTTCCATGTCCTCCTCCCCATCGTCAGGTTTGCCATGGTCCTCACGCACATGATGGCATCGGAAGGCTGTTGCCTTGGCACCTTTTCCAATTCAGACCAAGTAATCCCAGCTACTCAGGAGGCCGAGGCAAGAGAATTGCCTGAACCCAGAAGTCAGAGGTTGCAGTGACTTGAGATTACACCACTGCCCTCCAGGCTTCTTCTAAGCTCGGCTGACAGTCCTGGGTCTGTCCCCTATCCATATTCCTTTTCTGTGCGAGGCCAAATGAAACAAAACAAAACCTGTGATTCACCCAGAAACTATGCTTAATGGTAGACAAATCAAATTGCTATAACTTGTTATAATTACTTAATAAAGTTTGTCGAGCACTTAAGAATCCATCTGGATGAAAGAAACATTATTAATGTAAAACATTATTACAGCAACCACAATCGTGCCAAAATTCCAGAATCCCACACCCTCAAAAAAGAGCATGTGCTGTGCCGCTGGTATTTGGCCTCGGGATGCTGTCATGCTAACCAGCATCCCCACCGGCTCCTGCGACATCTGCCCAAGCAGGGTGTGGCTGACAAGCAGGGTGTAGTGGGAGGTGTAAAGGAAAGAAGTGCACTCCTCCAAAGCGAAATTATTCCCTCGTCTCCATTCTGTGAAAGCTCCAAGTCCAAGTGGGCTTGCTAAAATGTCAGCCACGGGCCTCGGTGATTAGGGATGCGGTTTGGGCAGCCCGTCAAGGATTTCCCCAGGCTATGCTCAAGCCCCTTCTCAGCCCAGCGCAGGAGGTTCGGTGTTTTTATTGCAGGGCAGTCTAGAGTTTCTGGGAGAGTAAGTGATATCCTGTAAGCCATCCACACACTCTCATTCCCCACATACATCCTAAACTTTATGTTAATGTTCCGCCTTTTCTTTTTCCCATTCAGGGGAGATTCATAGGTTTGGCCAAGATAGCCTGTCCCACTGACAGGACCCTAAAGCCGGTCCAGCTGGGAGGAGAGCCAGGGAGGCTGCGTTCGTGGGCTTGAAGTGTCTCACAGGCCTGCTCCTGGAATTTCATCCCTCACTCTCCCCACTTCTCCACCCCCAGCCCAGCATGAACTTCGCTTGGGCCAAAAAATCAACTGCATAAAGAACAGGATTAAGCAGGCGGCTGGAGGCAGAAGTAAATAAAGTGCGTGAATGAAACCTCAAGATTTTCTTAACTGTGAACTCGCCAAGAGCCAACAGAGAGGAGCTTATGAAATGTCACTAGGTGAGACTGTGGGTGCTTCCTCACTAAGCCGAATTCAGCCTCGCCATAGCTTCCCCCCAGCGTTCCTAAGCCTGCCCTCTGGGATCCTACCCATCAACCTAGCCCTGAATGAATGTTTATGCCCATCTCACACAGAAGATGACGGACGGGCATCCAAGTCTTCCCTTTCCCCGGGTGCATTTTCATGGGTCTCCTGTCCCTTGCTTCCCACCTACTCATTATGTTGTGGGTCGACCCCAGTTTCGGGGTGCTTCTCCTATGAGTAGTTTCTTGAGCTGTCCCTGGAGCTGTCCCGTCTGATGCTGGAAGGGCATCAATTTTGGGGTTGACCAGGGCTTCCCAACCTTAGCTCTATGAACATTTTCGGCCAGAAGAGTCTTTGTTCCAGGGGGTGTTCCTGTACACTGCAGGACGTTCAGCAGCCTCCCTGGCCTCTACCCACCAGATACGAGTAGCAACCCCCTCCCTCTAGTGACAAAAACGTTTCCAGATATTTCTAAGTGTCCCTTGGGGAGCAGAGTCACCCCTGACTGAGAACCACTGGGGTAGAATGTTTGATTAGGGTCCCCTCCGACTGAAAGGCTCTAACCATTTATGATTCCATGAACTGCTGCATTGTCTCAAAACATCTGCTCAATTCAGACTGTGAAACCGCTAAGAACACAGGACTAGTTTTAGAAAAGAGTTGGTATTTTGACAGTCCTCAATGAGTAATAAAAAGATGATAATGGTAAATATAAAATTGCAAAAATTTATCTTTTTTGGTTCACACACAGTCCCTCTAAAATGAAAGCAGCAAGAAGAGTGGCAGCCCTGGGTGGGGAAAGGATTGATGAAACTGAATTCCTGGAGGATTTCCCTTTTTGGCCAAGCGAGTTCATAGCAGACAGCTTAGCAAACGAACTTCACGAAATGTTCTCTCCACCTGAAAATGGTTGTCTCCTATAATTTTAACTGGCAAGAAGAGGGAGGAAATAAAGGAGCCAATGTTTAAACGATGTGAAATAGAATCGCTTAGAATCCTTCAGATCAATGGCTGGTTGGCTGAAGCAAAATCTTCTTTTTTTAAAAAAATTGAGAGACAGCCTTCTGACTCCTCATTGCTGGCTGAAATGTGGCCAGAACTGTGGGTTGGTTTAAGCGTCTAGGGGAAAGTCTGACCTGACATTTCAAAGCATCCCATTTTAGTTTGCAACTAATTCCAAAATCCACAGGAAGAAAGACCATGCCATCCACATCCAACGCATAGGGAAATTTCATTTCCGGAGCCCAACATTGAATATCAACTCAAGGTGATCATTCCTTCCCTTACTGGCTGCCTCTGAGGCCTCTCGGAAAACGTCCGTTTAGCTTGATTTTGTTTTATATGTTCAGATAAGTGGCTAGGACTAACGTGAGAGCTTTTAAACAAGCTCCTGTTCTGTTCTTGCTCCTGGATCTTCACTGTGAGGCCTACATGGGTGTGCATGGAGACTGGGTGTGAACCAGCTTCCCCACTCACACCTCCTGAGGTTTCTGCTGCCCCAGGAGCTCTTGTGTCTGTCTCAGTTCCAAATGGTGAGTAATTCTGAGCATGCAAAAAGGACCCAGAGCAAAGAAACTTCCCTGGTCCCAGAACTCAACAAAACCACAGTGTGAGTGCGGGAGTCCCAGAGGCAAAGGCTAATGAGAAGGCAACCAAGCCCCTGCAGTCCCTGGCCTACATTCCAAAGCCTTATTGTTTTCCAAAGCCTTATTGTTTTCCAAAGCATTTCCTCCAAAGTGACCCATTTTACCCTCTGAGTCCCTAGGATGGAGAAGGGCTGAGTATCTATCTCCTCGTTGTGTTCTATTCTAGCCTAGGCAGCCATGTGCTGGACATTTAACCACCTCATCGGTGAGTAGGGTGGAGGGGTCCTGACTTGTAGCACTTGACAATTTTCATGGTGTTGATACTCCCACCATAACCAATGCCAGACTACCAGTGTGAAGTCGACTAGCTCCTCCAATACCTGCAGATTTACCCACAGTTCTGGCAAGCAAGTGCAAGTCATCGCCGGCATTCCGGAGTCTAGGGCGCCCTCCCCTCTGTAACACCCCCCACACAGAGCCCTGACATACCTTATTTACTCTTGTCTCATAAATGCCAAAGGGTTAAAAACATTTTTGGCAAGAAAACCAGACACTTTGGCTCTGTAAAAGGCAAGGGTGGGGGGTGAGTATATTTTAGTTTGCTTTTTTTTTTCTTTAAATAAGAGAAAGGGTGACTGCAAAATAGGGCAGCAAACTCTAATGCACTCAACTGTGAGTTCTAAAAAATACACACTGTACCCAACATCAAACACTGCTACATTCTCATCTCCCAGAACATGGAACGGTGATTTATTTTTCTTCAGTGCTTCTCAACCAGAGAATGGCCTGCCTCATAAAATGAGGCTAATCTTTATTACATATCAGGATTGCTTTTACCCATTAATTTTTTATTGCAGTTGAATGTCGATAATGTCTCCCAAAATAACTGATTCTATTTTATCTACTGCCATGAAATTATTTTAGAATTTTAGATGTATCTTTAGTGACAGAAATAACAAAAATAAGGTAGCTTTGTAGCTTGACGTGAAACATTAGGGCCACTGCTTCCTCAACATGTTAAAAAAAAAAGACCAATTCTGATGAAATTATGGTCATAGGATTGAAATGTATGCCCCACTAGGATTCCCCAGAGCAAAAAGAAAAATTAAGCAAATGGGAATTTCAGGACTAACCATGAGGAAGAGAAATGGCTTAATACACATCAAAAAAAAAAACTCCCTAATAACCTAGCCAGGCTAGAAAATGATCTTTAATATAACACATCAAGTAACATAAACATCCAAATCAACCTGAAGCCCCTTCCTTCTCACTCATGTTTCACCCGCATGCTTATTCCAGATCAAAAACAGCTGGAAAGAGCGGGGGGAAAAAAGGAAAAAAGTGCCCATTCATCCTCCAATAATTTGGAGACATGTGCATGACTTTATCCTGATGGCTGACCAAACTGGGTTAATTTTTAATCCCTTCACTTAACCTAGGACTCGGGGGTGGGAGCAGAGAGGAGTGGGCAGTGGGAGACAAGAATGACTTCAGAGCTGATTGCTGGACTCCCTCTCAAGGAAACTCACCCAGCGCTCTTAACTTGGAAGCAGCTCAGGTCATTCTGTACTTTGCTAGACAGGTCTGCTATCATGCGCAGTTTAATGTAAAAGGGAACTCAAGGGCCAACGCAGCAAGGTGGTGCCAAGACTCAGTCACCATTAATGGCATATTAAAGGCCAGCAGACTGCATAGTTCAGTTACAGCACACAATCATCAGTCATGTCTGCTGTAACCCAAAGACTCCCTAAGACAGCCCATAAAGCCGTCTGTCTTTGCCTGTTTACCGAGGTTAACCTAAGAACAGTGATTACGGCCATGGAGTTGACACACGTAATTAGGTTAGAAAAGCTCTCTGAGTGAAACTGAGACAGAATCTTAGGGAAACAGATGTTTATCCCACTAATGCTGCTGGGTGCGTGCCGTGCCGTGCCATGTGTCTGTGCAAAGCTGGGGTTCGAGCATCCTTTAACTCTCTTGCCTGATTCCAACTCAGAGACCTCTGTGTCATGGAACACAATTGCACTGCCCCAGGGCAGCCAACTGTGGCCCAAGAGGTCATGCCTACCTGGTGCCCTGCTCCTCACCTTTCTTTTACCCTTGGACTTACACCAGGCGGGCAACAGACAGGAATCTACAGAAAGATCCCGGCACAGCCAGCATTGCCAAAGAAAAAGGAGAAGCAGCCATCTGGATGATCAGAGCAGCCTGGCAGTAACTCCTTCACACCCTCCAAGTTGCCACTTTCTACAGCACAGCTGGAGGAGGGGCCGGTCACAGACAAGGGTCCATAAGTGGAGAAATGGGATAAGCCAGAGGAGGCAGCATGAAAGAGGCTGTCAGTGGGCCCTCCTCCCTTCTCACATAGAGAAGGAAAAGAAATGGTGACGTGGAAGACAGTGGTGAATGAGAACAGGGGAGGGTGCCAACACCTGACTCCACCTCCGCCTCCTCCAAGAGGCTTTCGTTCTGGATCACATGTGGGAGAAAGAAACCCTGCTCCACGTAGATCACTAGTTCTGCACACACCCCTCATCTCCTTAGGAAATGCAAGCTCCCTTCCAGCTGGGTTCATTTTCTTCCTCTCCCTGAGGGTTCACAGATAATCCAAGTCTAGCATATTGGTATAAGAAGGGCATTCGGGATTTTCCCCACTTTGTCTCCCCACACTTCCACTTCATCCTGTACCCTTTCCCTCCGGCCAGCCTCAGCCAGCCTCCCTGGACTCGACCTCCACTGTCACACACTCACTAAGACCCATCACTTCTACTTCCCAAATCATCTTAACCCCAGCCACCTCTCTTCATCTCCTCTGCTACCTCCCCTGTCCAGGCCTCCTCAATAATCTCACGCTGGGTCTCTCTCCTCCCATTCCTACCCACGCAGCTCTGATCTCCATAGGACAGTCAGAATGGTCCGTTTAGACTGTTATCCAATCAGGTCATCTTCCTGCCACTAACCTGGAGTGGCTTCCTCCTGCCCTTAGGATAAAACCCAACACTTCTGAGCCGAAAAATCCTTGCAGGATTAGTGCTCAAGGAGCGAAGGGGAGGGGAAGTAAACTTTCCTACAGCAGAAAGAACATTAGAAACCCTAAAGAGGGAGAGCACAAGCCCTGAGTGGACACAACTGTGGAAGAGGAGAGACAGAGGGAACCCCGCAGAGAGTGGGCCAAAGCTCGGGATTGGATCAAGCAAATTGATGGGAACAAAGACCACATGGAAGATAAATCAAAAGAGGCTCCAAAGAGACACTGGGTGCAGTGGAGTCAAATACCAATTTTAAAATTCTTGAAGAAGAAAGAAGTAACTGCACAAGATAAAATCAATACCTTTAATGATCATGAGGAATTCCCACGCTTCTGACTACTTTGCCAAAATCAGAAAATCATGCTTAGAAGGGAGAGGCTCAGCTCTCTGGAAACATTATGTCCACCCAGCCCCCAGTACCCCCGACTTTCATCAAGGAGAGTGTTTGGCAGATACTGATGGAGAGCCTTTGCCCCATGAGGGCAGAGGGGACTCTCTCCAGGGCACATGGCAAGATCACCACACAGGCAAAAGCTGGACACATAACATGCAGGCCAAATTCCCCAGAAGCATTGGAGACAATCCCTGGCCATCAGGGAAGGCAGCTTATTTTCCCATGAGAAAAGCTCATGCGAATGAGTTAAGAGCACTTTTGGCTGAGAGACACCTGCACAGCCTAAGAAAGAAAACATGCTCTGAGATAATTCATGGAGGAAGGATCAAGGGGCTTCCGAGGCATCCTCACGTCCCTGATGCTGCTGTGGGGCTGTCAGCAGAGGCCCATGGGGATGATGGGACCCAGAGCAGGAGCACCGGGCCCCGGTGGGTGGGGATCCAGGGCCCAGGGCTTAAAGTGCAGCCCCTGCCAGGATCAGGCCCAAGAACGAGAGCCTCCACCAGACCCCCCGAGCCCTACTCAGTGCCTGCACCAGAGGGTAAGCCTCTACGCCTGTGCCCCTCAGCTAGGCTGCCATGACCCAGCCCTCCCATGAGATCAGGGTGTCCCTGGGCTGCTTTGATCCAACCCTTTCATGGGAAGAGGGTATCCTTGGGCCACCGTAATCCAACTCTCCCACGGGAGCAGAGTAGTGACCTTGGACTGCCCTAATCCAACCTCCCCATGGGGTTGGGGTGTTACTGGGCTGCCTTGATCCAATCTTCCCATGGGAATGAGGTGCCCTTGGGATGGCCTAACCCAACCCTCTCATGGGAACAGTGTGCCTTTAGGCCACCTTGATCCAACCTTCCCATGGGAACTGAGTATCCCTGGGCTGCCCTGATCCAACCCTCCCATGGTAAAGGGGTATTCCTGGGGCTGCCCTGATCCAACCCTCCCATGGTAAAGGGGTGTTCCTGGGGCTGCCCTGATCCAA